>NC_142287.1:8517733-8821828 GCF_965620075.1 Prunus avium | reverse complement strand
ATTTGGAACACCTATTGATTTCGGATTGAACCACAAACTTGTGCAACATCATAATACGGTGGGAGGAGTCATTTGGTGAGTTTTGGGTGAAATCCAATCGCTAGAAATATGGAATACACCAACAACTCCAATTAGGAACGAACTGCCGTTGAACTTGAATTGTCCAATTTCTCACACCTATTGAGCTCGGATCGAGCCCAAAACCTGGGCAACATCATAATATGGTGGGAGGAGTCATTTGGTGAGTTTTGAGTGAAATCCAATCGCTAGAAGTATGGAATACACCAACCACTCCAATTAGGAACGAACTGCCGTTGAACTTGAACTGTACAATTTGGAACATCTATTGATGTCGGATCGAGCCCAAAACTTGGGCAACATCATAATACGGTGGGAGGAGTCATTTGGTGAGTTTTGAGTGAAATCCAATCGCTAGAAGTATGGAATACACCAACCACTCCAATTAGGAACGAACTGCCGTTGAACTTGAATTGTCCAACTTCTAACACCTATTGAGTTCGGATCGAGCCCAAAACTTGGGCAACATCATAATATGGTGGGAGGAGTCATTTGGTGAGTTTTGAGTGAAATCCAATCGCTAGAAGTATGGAATACACCAACCACTCCAATTAGGAACGAACTGCCGTTGATCTTGAATTATCCAATTTGGAACACCTATTGATTTCGGATCGAGCCCAAAACTTGGGCAACATCATAATATGGTGGGAGGAGTCATATGGTGACTTTTGAGTGAAATCCAATCGTTAGAAGTATGGAATACACCAACCACTCCAATTAGGAACGAATTGCAGTTGAACTTGAATTGTCCAATTTCTCACACCTATTGATTTCGGATCAAACCCCAAACTTGTGCAACATCATAATACAGTGGGAGGAGTCATTTGGTGAGTTTTGAGTGAAATCCAATTGCTATAAGTGTGGAATACACCAACCAATCCAATTAGGAACGAACTGCTTTTGAACTTGGATTGTCCAATTTCTCACACCTATTGATTCGGGATGGAACCCCAAACTTGTACAACATCATAATATGGTGGGAGGAGTCATTTGGTGAGTTTTGAGTGAAATCCAATCGCTAGAAGTATGGAATACACCAACCACTCCAATTAGGAACGAACTGCCGTTGAACTTGAATTGTCCAATTTGGAACACCTATTGATTTCGGATCGAGCCCAAAACTTGGGCAAGATCGTAATATGGTGGGAGGAGTCACAGTTTTGAGTGAAATCCAATCGCTAGAAGTATGGAATACACCAACCACTCCAATTAGGAACGAACTGCCGTTGAACTTGTATTGTCCAATTTGGAACACCTATTAATTTCGGATCGAGCCCAAAACTTGGGCAACATCATATTATGGTGGGAGGAGTCATTTGGTGAGTTTTGAGTGAAATCCTATCTCTAGAAGTATGGAATACCCCAACCACTCCAATTAGGAACGAACTGCCGTTGAACTTGAATTGTCCAATTTCTCACACCTATTGATTTCGGATGGAACCCCAAACTTGTGCAACATCATAAAATGGTGGGAGGAGTCATTTGGTGAGTTTTGAGTGAAATCCAATCGCTAGAAGTATGGAATACACCAACCACTCCAATTAGGAACGAACTGCCGTTGAACTTGAATTGTCCAACTTCTAACACCTATTGAGTTCGGATCGAGCCCAAAACTTGGGCAACATCATAATATGGTGGGAGGAGTCATTTGGTGAGTTTTGAGTGAAATCCAATCGCTAGAAGTATGGAATACACCAACCACTCCAATTAGGAACGAACTGCCGTTGAACTTGAATTGTCCAACTTCTAACACCTATTGAGTTCGGATCGAGCCCAAAACTTGGGCAACATCATAATATGGTGGGAGGAGTCATTTGGTGAGTTTTTAGTGAAATCCAATCGCTAGAAGTATGGAATACACCAACCACTCCAATTAGGAACGAACTGCCGTTGAACTTGAATTGTCCAATTTGGAACACCTATTGATTTCGGATGGAACCCCAAACTTGTGCAACATCAGAATACGGTGGGAGGAGTCATTTGCTGAGTTTTGAGTGAAATCCAATCGCTAGAAGTGTGGAATACACCAACCACTCCAATTAGGAACGAACTGCCGTTGAACTTGAATTGTCCAATTTGGAACACCTATTGATTTCGGATGGAACCCCAAACTTGGGCAACATCATAATATGGTGGGAGGAGTCATTTGGTGAGTTTTGAGTGGAATCCAATCGCTAGAAGTATAGAATACACCAACCATTCCAATTAGGAACGAACTGCCGTTGAACTTGAATTGTCCAATTTGGAACACCTATTGATTTCGGATCGAGCCCAAAACTTGGGCAACATCATAATATGGTGGGAGGAGTCATATGGTGAGTTTTGAGTGAAATCCAATCGTTAGAAGTATGGAATACACCAACCACTCCAATTAGGAACGAACTGCCGTTGAACTTGAATTGTCCAATTTCTCACACCTATTGATTTCGGATCGAGTCCAAAACTTGGGCAACTTCATAATATGGTGGGAGTCATTTGGTGAGTTTGGAGTGAAATCCAATTGCTAGAAGTAGGGAATACACCAACCACTCCAATTAGGAACGAACTGCCGTTGAACTTGAATTGTCCAATTTCTCACACCTACTGATTTCGGATCGAGCCAAAAACATGGGCAACATCATAATTTGGTGGGAGGAGTCATTTGGTGAGTTTTGAGTGAAATCCAATCCCTAGAAATATGGAATACACCAACCACTCCAATTAGGAACGAACTGCCGTTGAACATGAATGGTCCAATTTGGAACACCTATTGATTTCGGATCGAGCCCAAAACTTGGGAAACATCATAAGATGGTGGGAGGAGTCATTTGGTGAGTTTTGAGTGAAATCCAATCGCTAGAAGTTTGGAACATACCAACCACTCCAGTTAGGAACGAACTGCCGTTGAACTTGAATTGTCCAATTTCTCACACCTATTGAGCTCGGATCGAGCCCAAAACCTGGGCAACATCATAATATGGTGGGAGGAGTCATTTGGTGAGTTTTGAGTGAAATCCAATCGCTAGAAGTATGGAATACACCAACCACTCCAATTAGGAACGAACTGCCGTTGAACTTGAACTGTACAATTTGGAACATCTATTGATGTCGGATCGAGCCCAAAACTTGGGCAACATCATAATACGGTGGGAGGAGTCATTTGGTGAGTTTTGAGTGAAATCCAATCGCTAGAAGTATGGAATACACCAACCACTCCAATTAGGAACGAACTGCCGTTGAACTTGAATTGTCCAACTTCTAACACCTATTGAGTTCGGATCGAGCCCAAAACTTGGGCAACATCATAATATGGTGGGAGGAGTCATTTGGTGAGTTTTGAGTGAAATCCAATCGCTAGAAGTATGGAATACACCAACCACTCCAATTAGGAACGAACTGCCGTTGATCTTGAATTATCCAATTTGGAACACCTATTGATTTCGGATCGAGCCCAAAACTTGGGCAACATCATAATATGGTGGGAGGAGTCATATGGTGACTTTTGAGTGAAATCCAATCGTTAGAAGTATGGAATACACCAACCACTCCAATTAGGAACGAATTGCAGTTGAACTTGAATTGTCCAATTTCTCACACCTATTGATTTCGGATCAAACCCCAAACTTGTGCAACATCATAATACAGTGGGAGGAGTCATTTGGTGAGTTTTGAGTGAAATCCAATTGCTATAAGTGTGGAATACACCAACCAATCCAATTAGGAACGAACTGCTTTTGAACTTGGATTGTCCAATTTCTCACACCTATTGATTCGGGATGGAACCCCAAACTTGTACAACATCATAATATGGTGGGAGGAGTCATTTGGTGAGTTTTGAGTGAAATCCAATCGCTAGAAGTATGGAATACACCAACCACTCCAATTAGGAACGAACTGCCGTTGAACTTGAATTGTCCAATTTGGAACACCTATTGATTTCGGATCGAGCCCAAAACTTGGGCAAGATCGTAATATGGTGGGAGGAGTCACAGTTTTGAGTGAAATCCAATCGCTAGAAGTATGGAATACACCAACCACTCCAATTAGGAACGAACTGCCGTTGAACTTGTATTGTCCAATTTGGAACACCTATTAATTTCGGATCGAGCCCAAAACTTGGGCAACATCATATTATGGTGGGAGGAGTCATTTGGTGAGTTTTGAGTGAAATCCTATCTCTAGAAGTATGGAATACCCCAACCACTCCAATTAGGAACGAACTGCCGTTGAACTTGAATTGTCCAATTTCTCACACCTATTGATTTCGGATGGAACCCCAAACTTGTGCAACATCATAAAATGGTGGGAGGAGTCATTTGGTGAGTTTTGAGTGAAATCCAATCGCTAGAAGTATGGAATACACCAACCACTCCAATTAGGAACGAACTGCCGTTGAACTTGAATTGTCCAACTTCTAACACCTATTGAGTTCGGATCGAGCCCAAAACTTGGGCAACATCATAATATGGTGGGAGGAGTCATTTGGTGAGTTTTGAGTGAAATCCAATCGCTAGAAGTATGGAATACACCAACCACTCCAATTAGGAACGAACTGCCGTTGAACTTGAATTGTCCAACTTCTAACACCTATTGAGTTCGGATCGAGCCCAAAACTTGGGCAACATCATAATATGGTGGGAGGAGTCATTTGGTGAGTTTTTAGTGAAATCCAATCGCTAGAAGTATGGAATACACCAACCACTCCAATTAGGAACGAACTGCCGTTGAACTTGAATTGTCCAATTTGGAACACCTATTGATTTCGGATGGAACCCCAAACTTGTGCAACATCAGAATACGGTGGGAGGAGTCATTTGCTGAGTTTTGAGTGAAATCCAATCGCTAGAAGTGTGGAATACACCAACCACTCCAATTAGGAACGAACTGCCGTTGAACTTGAATTGTCCAATTTGGAACACCTATTGATTTCGGATGGAACCCCAAACTTGGGCAACATCATAATATGGTGGGAGGAGTCATTTGGTGAGTTTTGAGTGGAATCCAATCGCTAGAAGTATAGAATACACCAACCATTCCAATTAGGAACGAACTGCCGTTGAACTTGAATTGTCCAATTTGGAACACCTATTGATTTCGGATCGAGCCCAAAACTTGGGCAACATCATAATATGGTGGGAGGAGTCATATGGTGAGTTTTGAGTGAAATCCAATCGTTAGAAGTATGGAATACACCAACCACTCCAATTAGGAACGAACTGCCGTTGAACTTGAATTGTCCAATTTCTCACACCTATTGATTTCGGATCGAGTCCAAAACTTGGGCAACTTCATAATATGGTGGGAGTCATTTGGTGAGTTTGGAGTGAAATCCAATTGCTAGAAGTAGGGAATACACCAACCACTCCAATTAGGAACGAACTGCCGTTGAACTTGAATTGTCCAATTTCTCACACCTACTGATTTCGGATCGAGCCAAAAACATGGGCAACATCATAATTTGGTGGGAGGAGTCATTTGGTGAGTTTTGAGTGAAATCCAATCCCTAGAAATATGGAATACACCAACCACTCCAATTAGGAACGAACTGCCGTTGAACATGAATGGTCCAATTTGGAACACCTATTGATTTCGGATCGAGCCCAAAACTTGGGAAACATCATAAGATGGTGGGAGGAGTCATTTGGTGAGTTTTGAGTGAAATCCAATCGCTAGAAGTTTGGAACATACCAACCACTCCAGTTAGGAACGAACTGCCGTTGAACTTGAATTGTCCAATTTCTCACACCTATTGATTTCGGATGGAACCCCAAACTTGTGCAACATCATAATATGGTGGGAGGAGTCATTTGGGGAGTTTTGAGTGAAATCCAATCGCTAGAAGTATGGAATACACCAACCACACCAATTAGGAAAGAACTGCCGTTGAACTTGAATTGTCCAATTTGGAACACCTATTGATTTCGGATCGAGCCCAAAACTTGGGCAACATCATAATATGGTGGGAGGAGTCATATGGTGAGTTTTGAGTGAAATCCAATCGTTAGAAGTATGGAATACACCAACCACTCCAATTAGGAACGAACTGCCGTTGAACTTGAATTGTCCAATTTCTCACACCTATTGATTTCGGTTGGAACCCCAAACTTGTGCAACATCATAAAATGGTGGGAGGAGTCATTTGGTGAGTTTTGAGTGAAATCCAATCGCTAGAAGTATGGAATACACCAACCACTCCAATTAGGAACGAACTGCCGTTGAACTTGAATTGTCCAATTTGGAACTCCTATTGATTTCTGATCGAGCCCAAAACTTGGGCAACAACGTAATATGGTGGGAGGAGTCAATTGGTGAGTTTTGAGTGAAATCCAATCGCTAGAAGTATGGAATACACCAACCACTCCAATTAGGAACGAACTGCCGTTGAACTTGAATTGTCCAATTTGGAACACCTATTGACTTCGGATAGAGCCCAAAACTTGGGCAACATCATAATATGGTGGGAGGAGTCATTTGGTGAGTTTTGAGTGAAATCCAATCGCTAGAAGTATGGAATACACCAACCACTCCAATTAGGAACGAACTGCCGTTGAACTTGAATTGTCCAATTTTGAACACCTATTGATTTCTGATCGAGCATAAAACTTGGGCAACATCGTAATATGGTGGGAGGAGTCAATTGGTGAGTTTTGAGTGAAATCCAATCGCTAGAAGTATGGAATACACCAACCACTCCAATTAGGAACGAACAGCCGTTGAACTTGAATTGTCCAATTTGGAACACCTATTGATTTCGGATCGAGCCCAAAACTTGGGCAACATCATAATATGGTGGGAGGAGTCATATGGTGAGTTTTGAGTGAAATCGAATCTCTAGAAGTATGGAATACACCAACCACTCGAATTAGGAACGAACTGCCGTTGAACTTGAATTGTCCAATTTGGAACAGCTATTGATTTGGGATCGAGCCCAGAACTTGGGCAACATCATAATATGGTGGGAGGAGTCATTTGGTGAGTTTTGAGTGAAATCCAATCGCTAGAAGTATGGAATACACCAACCACTCCAATTAGGAACGAACTGCCGTTGAACTTGAATTGTCCAATTTGGAACACCTATTGATTTCGGATCGAACCCAAAACTTGGGCAACATCATAATATGGTGGGAGGAGTCAATTGGTGAGTTTTGAGTGAAATCCAACCGCTAGAAGTATGGAATACACCAACCACTCCAATTAGGAACGAACTGCCGTTGAACTTGAATTGTCCAATTTGGAACACCTATTGATTTCGGATCAAGCCCAAAACTTGGGCAACATCATAATATGGTGGGAGGAGTCATATGGTGAGTTTTGAGGGAAATCCAATCGCTAGAAGTATGGAATACACCAACCACTCCAATTAGGAACGAACTGCCGTTGAACTTGAATTGTCCAATTTCTCAAACCTATTGATTTCGGATCGAGCCCAAAACTTGGGCAACAACATAATTTGGTGGGAGGAGTCATTTGGTGAGTTTTGAGTGAAATCCAATCGCTAGAAGTATGGAATACACCAACCATTCCAATTAGGAACGAACTGCCGTTGAACTTGAATTGTCCAATTTGGAACACCTATTGATTTCGGATCGAGCCCAAAACTTGGGCAACATCATAATATGGTGGGAGGAGTCATATGGTGAGTTTTGAGTGAAATCGAATCTCTAGAAGTATGGAATACACCAACCACTCGAATTAGGAACGAACTGCCGTTGAACTTGAATTGTCCAATTTGGAACAGCTATTGATTTGGGATCGAGCCCAGAACTTGGGCAACATCATAATATGGTGGGAGGAGTCATTTGGTGAGTTTTGAGTGAAATCCAATCGCTAGAAGTATGGAATACACCAACCACTCCAATTAGGAACGAACTGCCGTTGAACTTGAATTGTCCAATTTCTCACACCTATTGATTTCGGTTGGAACCCCAAACTTGTGCAACATCATAAAATGGTGGGAGGAGTCATTTGGTGAGTTTTGAGTGAAATCCAATCGCTAGAAGTATGGAATACACCAACCACTCCAATTAGGAACGAACTGCCGTTGAACTTGAATTGTCCAATTTGGAACTCCTATTGATTTCTGATCGAGCCCAAAACTTGGGCAACAACGTAATATGGTGGGAGGAGTCAATTGGTGAGTTTTGAGTGAAATCCAATCGCTAGAAGTATGGAATACACCAACCACTCCAATTAGGAACGAACTGCCGTTGAACTTGAATTGTCCAATTTGGAACACCTATTGACTTCGGATAGAGCCCAAAACTTGGGCAACATCATAATATGGTGGGAGGAGTCATTTGGTGAGTTTTGAGTGAAATCCAATCGCTAGAAGTATGGAATACACCAACCACTCCAATTAGGAACGAACTGCCGTTGAACTTGAATTGTCCAATTTTGAACACCTATTGATTTCTGATCGAGCATAAAACTTGGGCAACATCGTAATATGGTGGGAGGAGTCAATTGGTGAGTTTTGAGTGAAATCCAATCGCTAGAAGTATGGAATACACCAACCACTCCAATTAGGAACGAACTGCCGTTGAACTTGAATTGTCCAATTTGGAACACCTATTGATTTCGGATCGAGCCCAAAACTTGGGCAACATCATAATATGGTGGGAGGAGTCATATGGTGAGTTTTGAGTGAAATCGAATCTCTAGAAGTATGGAATACACCAACCACTCGAATTAGGAACGAACTGCCGTTGAACTTGAATTGTCCAATTTGGAACAGCTATTGATTTGGGATCGAGCCCAGAACTTGGGCAACATCATAATATGGTGGGAGGAGTCATTTGGTGAGTTTTGAGTGAAATCCAATCGCTAGAAGTATGGAATACACCAACCACTCCAATTAGGAACGAACTGCCGTTGAACTTGAATTGTCCAATTTGGAACACCTATTGATTTCGGATCGAACCCAAAACTTGGGCAACATCATAATATGGTGGGAGGAGTCAATTGGTGAGTTTTGAGTGAAATCCAACCGCTAGAAGTATGGAATACACCAACCACTCCAATTAGGAACGAACTGCCGTTGAACTTGAATTGTCCAATTTGGAACACCTATTGATTTCGGATCAAGCCCAAAACTTGGGCAACATCATAATATGGTGGGAGGAGTCATATGGTGAGTTTTGAGGGAAATCCAATCGCTAGAAGTATGGAATACACCAACCACTCCAATTAGGAACGAACTGCCGTTGAACTTGAATTGTCCAATTTCTCAAACCTATTGATTTCGGATCGAGCCCAAAACTTGGGCAACAACATAATTTGGTGGGAGGAGTCATTTGGTGAGTTTTGAGTGAAATCCAATCGCTAGAAGTATGGAATACACCAACCATTCCAATTAGGAACGAACTGCCGTTGAACTTGAATTGTCCAATTTGGAACAGCTATTGATTTGGGATCGAGCCCAGAACTTGGGCAACATCATAATATGGTGGGAGGAGTCATTTGGTGAGTTTTGAGTGAAATCCAATCGCTAGAAGTATGGAATACACCAACCACTCCAATTAGGAACGAACTGCCGTTGAACTTGAATTGTCCAATTTCTCACACCTATTGATTTCGGTTGGAACCCCAAACTTGTGCAACATCATAAAATGGTGGGAGGAGTCATTTGGTGAGTTTTGAGTGAAATCCAATCGCTAGAAGTATGGAATACACCAACCACTCCAATTAGGAACGAACTGCCGTTGAACTTGAATTGTCCAATTTGGAACTCCTATTGATTTCTGATCGAGCCCAAAACTTGGGCAACAACGTAATATGGTGGGAGGAGTCAATTGGTGAGTTTTGAGTGAAATCCAATCGCTAGAAGTATGGAATACACCAACCACTCCAATTAGGAACGAACTGTCGTTGAACTTGAATTGTCCAATTTGGAACACCTATTGACTTCGGATAGAGCCCAAAACTTGGGCAACATCATAATATGGTGGGAGGAGTCATTTGGTGAGTTTTGAGTGAAATCCAATCGCTAGAAGTATGGAATACACCAACCACTCCAATTAGGAACGAACTGCCGTTGAACTTGAATTGTCCAATTTTGAACACCTATTGATTTCTGATCGAGCATAAAACTTGGGCAACATCGTAATATGGTGGGAGGAGTCAATTGGTGAGTTTTGAGTGAAATCCAATCGCTAGAAGTATGGAATACACCAACCACTCCAATTAGGAACGAACTGCCGTTGAACTTGAATTGTCCAATTTGGAACACCTATTGATTTCGGATCGAGCCCAAAACTTGGGCAACATCATAATATGGTGGGAGGAGTCATATGGTGAGTTTTGAGTGAAATCGAATCTCTAGAAGTATGGAATACACCAACCACTCGAATTAGGAACGAACTGCCGTTGAACTTGAATTGTCCAATTTGGAACAGCTATTGATTTGGGATCGAGCCCAGAACTTGGGCAACATCATAATATGGTGGGAGGAGTCATTTGGTGAGTTTTGAGTGAAATCCAATCGCTAGAAGTATGGAATACACCAACCACTCCAATTAGGAACGAACTGCCGTTGAACTTGAATTGTCCAATTTGGAACACCTATTGATTTCGGATCGAACCCAAAACTTGGGCAACATCATAATATGGTGGGAGGAGTCAATTGGTGAGTTTTGAGTGAAATCCAACCGCTAGAAGTATGGAATACACCAACCACTCCAATTAGGAACGAACTGCCGTTGAACTTGAATTGTCCAATTTGGAACACCTATTGATTTCGGATCAAGCCCAAAACTTGGGCAACATCATAATATGGTGGGAGGAGTCATATGGTGAGTTTTGAGGGAAATCCAATCGCTAGAAGTATGGAATACACCAACCACTCCAATTAGGAACGAACTGCCGTTGAACTTGAATTGTCCAATTTCTCAAACCTATTGATTTCGGATCGAGCCCAAAACTTGGGCAACAACATAATTTGGTGGGAGGAGTCATTTGGTGAGTTTTGAGTGAAATCCAATCGCTAGAAGTATGGAATACACCAACCATTCCAATTAGGAACGAACTGCCGTTGAACTTGAATTGTCCAATTTGGAACACCTATTGATTTCTGATCGAGCCCAAAACTTGGGCAACATCGTAATATGGTGGGAGGAGTCAATTGGTGAGTTTTGAGTGAAATCCAATCGCTAGAAGTATGGAATACACCAACCACTCCAATTAGGAACGAACTGCCGTTGAACTTGAATTGTCCAATTTGGAACACCTATTGATTTCGGATCGAGCCCAAAACTTGGGCAACATCATAATATGGTGGGAGGAGTCATATGGTGAGTTTTGAGTGAAATCGAATCTCTAGAAGTATGGAATACACCAACCACTCGAATTAGGAACGAACTGCCGTTGAACTTGAATTGTCCAATTTGGAACAGCTATTGATTTGGGATCGAGCCCAGAACTTGGGCAACATCATAATATGGTGGGAGGAGTCATTTGGTGAGTTTTGAGTGAAATCCAATCGCTAGAAGTATGGAATACACCAACCACTCCAATTAGGAACGAACTGCCGTTGAACTTGAATTGTCCAATTTGGAACACCTATTGATTTCGGATCGAACCCAAAACTTGGGCAACATCATAATATGGTGGGAGGAGTCAATTGGTGAGTTTTGAGTGAAATCCAACCGCTAGAAGTATGGAATACACCAACCACTCCAATTAGGAACGAACTGCCGTTGAACTTGAATTGTCCAATTTGGAACACCTATTGATTTCGGATCAAGCCCAAAACTTGGGCAACATCATAATATGGTGGGAGGAGTCATATGGTGAGTTTTGAGGGAAATCCAATCGCTAGAAGTATGGAATACACCAACCACTCCAATTAGGAACGAACTGCCGTTGAACTTGAATTGTCCAATTTCTCAAACCTATTGATTTCGGATCGAGCCCAAAACTTGGGCAACAACATAATTTGGTGGGAGGAGTCATTTGGTGAGTTTTGAGTGAAATCCAATCGCTAGAAGTATGGAATACACCAACCATTCCAATTAGGAACGAACTGCCGTTGAACTTGAATTGTCCAATTTGGAACACCTATTGATTTCTGATCGAGCCCAAAACTTGGGCAACATCGTAATATGGTGGGAGGAGTCAATTGGTGAGTTTTGAGTGAAATCCAATCGCTAGAAGTATGGAATACACCAACCACTCCAATTAGGAACGAACTGCCGTTGAACTTGAATTGTCCAATTTGGAAAACCTATTGATTTCGGATCGAGCCCAAAACTTGGGCAACATCATAATATGGTGGGAGTAGTCATTTGGGGAGTTTTGAGTGAAATCCAATTTCTAGAAGTATTGAATACACCAACCACTCCAATTAGGAACGAACTGCCGTAGAACTTGAATTGTCCAATTTCTCACACCTATTGATTTCGGATCGAGCCCCAAACTTGGGCAACATCATAATATGGTGGGAGGAGTCATTTGGTGAGTTTTGAGTGAAATCCAATCGCAAGAAGTATGGAATACACCAACCACTCCAATTAGGAACGAACTGCCATTAAACTTGAATTGTCCAATTTGGAACACCTATTGATTTCGGATCGATCCCAAAACTTGGGCAACAACATAATATGGTGGGAGGAGTCATTTGGACAGTTTTGAGTGAAATCCAATCGCTAGAAGTATGGAATACACCAACCACTCCAATTAGGAACGAACTACCGTTGAACTTGAATTGTCCAATTTGGAACACCTATTGATTTCGGATAGACCCCAAAACTTGGCCAACATCATAATATGGTGGGAGGAGTCAATTGGTGAGTTTTGAGTGAAATCCAATCGCTAGAAGTATGGAATACACCAACCATTCCAATTAGGAACGAACTGCCGTTGAACTTGAATTGTCCAATTTGGAACACCTATTGATTTCTGATCGAGCCCAAAACTTGGGCAGCATCGTAATATGGAGGGAGGAGTCAATTGGTGAGTTTTGAGTGAAATCCAATCGCTAGAAGTATGGAATACACCAACCACTCCAATTAGGAACGAACTGCCGTTGAACTTGAATTGTCCAATTTGGAACACCTATTGATTTCGGATCGAGCCCAAAACTTGAGCAACATCATAATATGGTGGGAGGAGTCATTTGGTGAGTTTTGAGTGAAATCCAATCGCTAGAAGTATGGAATACACCAACCACTCCAATTAGGAACGAACTACCGTTGAACTTGAATTGTCCAATTTGGAACACCTATTGATTTCGGATCGAGCCCAAAACTTGGGCAACATCATAATATGGTGGGAGGAGTCATTTGGTGAGTTTTGAGTGAAATCCAATCGCTAGAAGTGGGGAATACACCAACCACTCCAATTTGGAACGAACTGCCGTTGAACTTGAATTGTCCAATTCGGAACACCTATTGATTTCGGATCGAGTCCAAAACTTGGGCAACTTCATAATATGGTGGGAGGAGTCATTTGGTGATTTTTTAGTGAAATCCAATCGCTAGAAGTATGGAATATACCAACCACTTCAATTAGGAACGAACCTCCGTTGAACTTGAATTGTCCAATTTCTCAAACCTATTGATTTCGGATGGAACCCCAAACTTGTGCAACATCATAATAGGGTGTGAGGAGTCATTTGGTGAGTTTTGAGTGAAATCCAATCGCTAGAAGTATGGAATACACCAACCACTCCAATTAGGAACGAACTGTCGTTGAACTTGAATTGTCCAATTTCGAACACCTATTGATTTCGGATCAAGCCCAAAATTTGGGCAAAATCATAATATGTTGGTAGGAGTCATTTGGAGAGTTTTGAGTGAAATCCAATCGCTAGAAGTATGGAATACACCAACCATTCCAATTAGGAACGAATTGCTGTTGAACTTGAATTGTCCGATTTCTCACACCTATTGATTTCGGATCGAGCCCAAAACTTGGGCAACATCATAATATGGTGGGAGGAGTCGTTTGGTGAGTTTTGAGTGAAATCCAATCGCTAGAAGTATGGAATACACCAACCACTCCAATTAGGAACGAACTGCCGTTGAACTTGAATTGTCCAATTTGGAACACCTATTGATTTCGGATCGAGACCAAAACTTGGGCAACATCATAATATGGTGGGAGGAGTCATTTAGTGAGTTTTGAGTGAAATCCAATCGCTAGAAGTATGGAATACACCAACCACTGCAATAAGGAACGCACTGCCGTTGAACTTGAATTGTCCAATTTCTCACACCTATTGATTTCGGATCGAGCCCCAAACTTGGGCAACATCATAATATGGTGGGAGGAGTCATTTGGTGAGTTTTGAGTGAAATCCAATCGCTAGAAATACGGAATACACCAACCACTCCAATTAGGAACGAACTGCCGTTGAACTTGAATTGTCCAATTTGGAACTCCTATTGATTTAGAACCGAGCCCAAAACTTGGGCAACATCATAATATGGTGGGAGGAGTCATTTGGTGAGTTTTGAGTGAAATCCAATCGCTAGAAGTATGGAATACACCAACCGTTCCAATTAGGAACGAACTGCTGTTGAACTTGAATTGTCCAATTTCTCACACCTATTGAGTTCGGATCAAGCCCAAAACTTGGGCAACATCATAATTTGGTGGGAGGAGTCATTTGGTGAGTTTTGAGTGAAATCCAATCGCTAGAAGTATGGAATACACCAACCACTCCAATTAGGAACGAACTGCCGTTGAACTTGAATTGTCCAATTTCTCAAAACTATTGATTTCGGATCGAGCCCAAAACTTGGGGAACATCATAATATGGTGGGAGGTGTCATTTGGTGAGTTTTGAGTGAAATCCAATCGCTAGAAGTATGGAATACACCAACCACCCCAATTTGGAACGAACAGCCGTTGAACTTGAATTGTCCAATTTGGAACACCTATTGATTTCGTATCGAGCCCAAAACATGGGCAACATCATAATATGGTGGGAGGAGTCATTTGGTGAGTTTTGAGTGAAATCCAATCGCTAGAAGTATGGAATACACCAACCACTCCAATTAGGAACGAACTGCCGTTGAACTTGAATTGTCCATTTTCTCACACCTATTGATTTCGGATGGAACCCCAAACTTGTGCAACATCATAATAGGGTGTGAGGAGTCATTTGGTGAGTTTTGAGTGAAATCCAATCGCGAGAAGTATGGAATACACCAACCACTCCAATTAGGAACGAACTGTCGTTGAACTTGAATTGTCCAATTTCGAACACCTATTGATTTCGGATCAAGCCCAAAATTTGGGCAAAATCATAATATGTTGGTAGGAGTCATTTGGAGAGTTTTGAGTGAAATCCAATCGCTCGAAGTATGGAATACACCAACCACTCCAATTAGGAACGAACTGCCGTTGAACTTGAATTGTCCAATTTCTCACACCTATTGATTTCGGATCGAGCCCAAAACTTGGGCAACATCATAATTTGGTGGGAGGAGTCATTTGGTGAGTTTTGAGGGAAATCCAATCGCTAGAAGTATGGAATACACCAACCACTCGAATTAGGAACGAACTGCCGTTGAACTTGAATTGTCCAATTTGGAACACCTATTGATTTCTGATCGAGCCCAAAACTTGGGCAACATCGTAATATGGTCGGAGGAGTCATTTGGTGAGTTTTGAATGAAATCCAATCGCTAGAAGTATGGAATACACCAACCACTCCAATTAGGAACGAACTGCCGTTGAACTTGAATTGTCCAATTTGGAACACCTATTGATTTCGGATCGAACCCAAAACTTGGGCAACATCATAATATGGTGGGAGGAGTCAATTGGTGAGTTTTGAGTGAAATCCAATCGCTAGAAGTATGGAATACACCAACCACTCCAATTAGGAACGAACTGCCGTTGAACTTGAATTGTCCAATTTCTCACACCTATTGATTTCGGATCGAGCCCAAAACTTGGGCAACATCATAATTTGGTGGGAGGAGTCATTTGGTGAGTTTTGAGTGAAATCGAATCGCTAGAAGTATGGAATACACCAACCACTCCAATTAGGAACGAACTGCCGTTGAACTTGAATTGTCCAATTTGGAACACCTATTGATTTCGGATCGAGCCCAAAACTTGGGCAACATCATAATATGGTGGGAGAAGTCATTTGGTGAGTTTTGAGTGAAATCGAATCGCTAGAAGTATGGAATACACCAACCACCCCAATTAGGAACGAACTGCCGTTGAACTTGAATTGTCCAATTTGGAACACTTATTGATTTTGGATCGAGCCCAAAACTTGGGCAACATCTTAATATGGTGGGAGGAGTCATTTGGTGAGTTTTGAGTGAAATCCAATTGTTAGAAGTATGGAATACACCAACCACTCGAATTAGGAACGAACTGCCGTTGAACTTGAATTGTCCAATTTGGAACACCTATTGATTTCTGATCGAGCCCAAAACTTGGGCAACATCGTAATATGGTCGGAGGAGTCAATTGGTGAGTTTTGAATGAAATCCAATCGCTAGAAGTATGGAATACACCAACCACTCCAATTAGGAACGAACTGCCGTTGAACTTGAATTGTCCAATTTGGAACACCTATTGATTTCGTATCGAGCCCAAAACTTGGGCAACATCATAATATGGTGGGAGGAGTCAATTGGTGAGTTTTGAGTGAAATCCAATCGCTAGAAGTATGGAATACACCAACCACTCCAATTAGGAACGAACTGCCGTTGAACTTGAATTGTCCAATTTCTCACACCTATTGATTTCGGATCGAGCCCAAAACTTGGGCAACATCATAATTTGGTGGGAGGAGTCATTTGGTGAGTTTTGAGTGAAATCGAATCGCTAGAAGTATGGAATACACCAACCACTCCAATTAGGAACGAACTGCCGTTGAACTTAAATTGTCCAATTTGGAACACCTATTGATTTCGGATCGAGCCCAAAACTTGGGCAACATCATAACATGGTGGGAGGAGTCATTTGGTGAGTTTTGAGTGAAATCGAATCGCTAGAAGTATGGAATACACCAACCACCCCAATTAGGAACGAACTGCCGTTGAACTTGAATTGTCCAATTTGGAACACTTATTGATTTTGGATCGAGCCCAAAACTTGGGCAACATCTTAATATGGTGGGAGGAGTCATTTGGTGAGTTTTGAGTGAAATCCAATCGCTCGAAGTATGGAATACACCAACCACTCCAATTAGGAACGAACTGCCGTTGAACTTGAATTGTCCAATTTGGAACACCTATTGATTTCGGATCGAGCCCAAAACTTGGGCAACATCATAATATAGTGGGAGGAGTCATTTGGTGAGTTTTGAGTGAAATCCAATCGCTCGAAGTAGGGAATACACCAACCACTACAATTAGGAACGAACTGCCGTTGAACTTGAATTGTCCAATTTGGAACACCTATTGATTTCGGATCGAGCCCAAAACATGGGCAACATCATAACATGGTGGGAGAAGTCATTTGGTGAGTTTTGAGTGAAATCGAATCGCTAGAAGTATGGAATATACCAACCACCCCAATTAGGAACGAACTGCCGTTGAACTTGAATTGTCCAATTTGGAACACTTATTGATTTTGGATCGAGCCCAAAACTTGGGCAACATCGTAATATGGTCGGAGGAGTCATTTGGTGAGTTTTGAATGAAATCCAATCGCTAGAAGTATGGAATACACCAACCACTCCAATTAGGAACGAACTGCCGTTGAACTTGAATTGTCCAATTTGGAACACCTATTGATTTCGGATCGAACCCAAAACTTGGGCAACATCATAATATGGTGGGAGGAGTCAATTGGTGAGTTTTGAGTGAAATCCAATCGCTAGAAGTATGGAATACACCAACCACTCCAATTAGGAACGAACTGCCGTTGAACTTGAATTGTCCAATTTCTCACACCTATTGATTTCGGATCGAGCCCAAAACTTGGGCAACATCATAATTTGGTGGGAGGAGTCATTTGGTGAGTTTTGAGTGAAATCGAATCGCTAGAAGTATGGAATACACCAACCACTCCAATTAGGAACGAACTGCCGTTGAACTTGAATTGTCCAATTTGGAACACCTATTGATTTCGGATCGAGCCCAAAACTTGGGCAACATCATAATATGGTGGGAGAAGTCATTTGGTGAGTTTTGAGTGAAATCGAATCGCTAGAAGTATGGAATACACCAACCACCCCAATTAGGAACGAACTGCCGTTGAACTTGAATTGTCCAATTTGGAACACTTATTGATTTTGGATCGAGCCCAAAACTTGGGCAACATCTTAATATGGTGGGAGGAGTCATTTGGTGAGTTTTGAGTGAAATCCAATTGTTAGAAGTATGGAATACACCAACCACTCGAATTAGGAACGAACTGCCGTTGAACTTGAATTGTCCAATTTGGAACACCTATTGATTTCTGATCGAGCCCAAAACTTGGGCAACATCGTAATATGGTCGGAGGAGTCAATTGGTGAGTTTTGAATGAAATCCAATCGCTAGAAGTATGGAATACACCAACCACTCCAATTAGGAACGAACTGCCGTTGAACTTGAATTGTCCAATTTGGAACACCTATTGATTTCGTATCGAGCCCAAAACTTGGGCAACATCATAATATGGTGGGAGGAGTCAATTGGTGAGTTTTGAGTGAAATCCAATCGCTAGAAGTATGGAATACACCAACCACTCCAATTAGGAACGAACTGCCGTTGAACTTGAATTGTCCAATTTCTCACACCTATTGATTTCGGATCGAGCCCAAAACTTGGGCAACATCATAATTTGGTGGGAGGAGTCATTTGGTGAGTTTTGAGTGAAATCGAATCGCTAGAAGTATGGAATACACCAACCACTCCAATTAGGAACGAACTGCCGTTGAACTTAAATTGTCCAATTTGGAACACCTATTGATTTCGGATCGAGCCCAAAACTTGGGCAACATCATAACATGGTGGGAGGAGTCATTTGGTGAGTTTTGAGTGAAATCGAATCGCTAGAAGTATGGAATACACCAACCACCCCAATTAGGAACGAACTGCCGTTGAACTTGAATTGTCCAATTTGGAACACTTATTGATTTTGGATCGAGCCCAAAACTTGGGCAACATCTTAATATGGTGGGAGGAGTCATTTGGTGAGTTTTGAGTGAAATCCAATCGCTCGAAGTATGGAATACACCAACCACTCCAATTAGGAACGAACTGCCGTTGAACTTGAATTGTCCAATTTGGAACACCTATTGATTTCGGATCGAGCCCAAAACTTGGGCAACATCATAATATAGTGGGAGGAGTCATTTGGTGAGTTTTGAGTGAAATCCAATCGCTCGAAGTAGGGAATACACCAACCACTACAATTAGGAACGAACTGCCGTTGAACTTGAATTGTCCAATTTGGAACACCTATTGATTTCGGATCGAGCCCAAAACATGGGCAACATCATAACATGGTGGGAGAAGTCATTTGGTGAGTTTTGAGTGAAATCGAATCGCTAGAAGTATGGAATATACCAACCACCCCAATTAGGAACGAACTGCCGTTGAACTTGAATTGTCCAATTTGGAACACTTATTGATTTTGGATCGAGCCCAAAACTTGGGCAACATCTTAATATGGTGGGAGGAGTCATTTGGTGAGTTTTGAGTGAAATCCAATTGTTAGAAGTATGGAATACACCAACCACTCGAATTAGGAACGAACTGCCGTTGAACTTGAATTGTCCAATTTGGAACACCAATTGATTTCTGATCGAGCCCAAAACTTGGGCAACATCGTAATATGGTCGGAGGAGTCAATTGGTGAGTTTTGAATGAAATCCAATCGCTAGAAGTATGGAATACACCAACCACTCCAATTAGGAACGAACTGCCGTTGAACTTGAATTGTCCAATTTCTCACACCTATTGATTTCGTATCGAGCCCAAAACTTGGGCAACATCATAATATGGTGGGAGGAGTCAATTGGTGAGTTTTGAGTGAAATCCAATCGCTAGAAGTATGGAAAACACCAACCACTCCAATTAGGAACGAACTGCCGTTGAACTTGAATTGTCCAATTTCTCACACCTATTGATTTCGGATCGAGCCCAAAACTTGGGCAACATCATAATTTGGTGGGAGGAGTCATTTGGTGAGTTTTGAGTGAAATCGAATCGCTAGAAGTATGGAATACACCAACCACTCCAATTAGGAACGAACTGCCGTTGAACTTAAATTGTCCAATTTGGAACACCTATTGATTTCGGATCGAGCCCAAAACTTGGGCAACATCATAACATGGTGGGAGGAGTCATTTGGTGAGTTTTGAGTGAAATCGAATCGCTAGAAGTATGGAATACACCAACCACCCCAATTAGGAACGAACTGCCGTTGAACTTGAATTGTCCAATTTGGAACACTTATTGATTTTGGATCGAGCCCAAAACTTGGGCAACATCTTAATATGGTGGGAGGAGTCATTTGGTGAGTTTTGAGTGAAATCCAATCGCTCGAAGTATGGAATACACCAACCACTCCAATTAGGAACGAACTGCCGTTGAACTTGAATTGTCCAATTTGGAACACCTATTGATTTCGGATCGAGCCCAAAACTTGGGCAACATCATAATATGGTGGGAGGAGTCATTTGGTGAGTTTTGAGTGAAATCGAATCGCTAGAAGTATGGAATACACCAACCACTCTAATTAGGAACGAACTGCCGTTGAACTTGAATTGTCCAATTTGGAACACCTATTGATTTCGGATCGAGCCCAAAACTTGGGCAACATCATAATATGGTGGGAGAAGTCATTTGGTGAGTTTTGAGTGAAATCGAATCGCTAGAAGTATGGAATACACCAACCACCCCAATTAGGAACGAACTGCCGTTGAACTTGAATTGTCCAATTTGGAACACTTATTGATTTTGGATCGAGCCCAAAACTTGGGCAACATCTTAATATGGTGGGAGGAGTCATTTGGTGAGTTTTGAGTGAAATCCAATTGTTAGAAGTATGGAATACACCAACCACTCGAATTAGGAACGAACTGCCGTTGAACTTGAATTGTCCAATTTGGAACACCTATTGATTTCGGATCGAGCCCAAAACTTGGGCAACATCATAACATGGTGGGAGGAGTCATTTGGTGAGTTTTGAGTGAAATCGAATTGCTAGAAGTATGGAATACACCAACCACCCCAATTAGGAACGAACTGCCGTTGAACTTGAATTGTCCAATTTGGAACACTTATTGATTTTGGATCGAGCCCAAAACTTGGGCAACATCTTAATATGGTGGGAGGAGTCATTTGGTGAGTTTTGAGTGAAATCCAATCGCTCGAAGTATGGAATACACCAACCACTCCAATTAGGAACGAACTGCCGTTGAACTTGAATTGTCCAATTTGGAACACCTATTGATTTCGGATCGAGCCCAAAACTTGGGCAACATCATAATATGGTGGGAGGAGTCATTTGGTGAGTTTTGAGTGAAATCCAATCGCTCGAAGTAGGGAATACACCAACCACTACAATTAGGAACGAACTGCCGTTGAACTTGAATTGTCCAATTTGGAACACCTATTGATTTCGGATCGAGCCCAAAACTTGGGCAACATCATAACATGGTGGGAGGAGTCATTTGGTGAGTTTTGAGTGAAATCGAATCGCTAGAAGTATGGAATACACCAACCACCCCAATTAGGAACGAACTGCCGTTGAACTTGAATTGTCCAATTTGGAACACTTATTGATTTTGGATCGAGCCCAAAACTTGGGCAACATCTTAATATGGTGGGAGGAGTCATTTGGTGAGTTTTGAGTGAAATCCAATCGCTCGAAGTATGGAATACACCAACCACTCCAATTAGGAACGAACTGCCGTTGAACTTGAATTGTCCAATTTGGAACACCTATTGATTTCGGATCGAGCCCAAAACTTGGGCAACATCATAATATGGTGGGAGGAGTCATTTGGTGAGTTTTGAGTGAAATCGAATCGCTAGAAGTATGGAATACACCAACCACTCTAATTAGGAACGAACTGCCGTTGAACTTGAATTGTCCAATTTGGAACACCTATTGATTTCGGATCGAGCCCAAAACTTGGGCAACATCATAATATGGTGGGAGAAGTCATTTGGTGAGTTTTGAGTGAAATCGAATCGCTAGAAGTATGGAATACACCAACCACCCCAATTAGGAACGAACTGCCGTTGAACTTGAATTGTCCAATTTGGAACACTTATTGATTTTGGATCGAGCCCAAAACTTGGGCAACATCTTAATATGGTGGGAGGAGTCATTTGGTGAGTTTTGAGTGAAATCCAATTGTTAGAAGTATGGAATACACCAACCACTCGAATTAGGAACGAACTGCCGTTGAACTTGAATTGTCCAATTTGGAACACCTATTGATTTCGGATCGAGCCCAAAACTTGGGCAACATCATAACATGGTGGGAGGAGTCATTTGGTGAGTTTTGAGTGAAATCGAATCGCTAGAAGTATGGAATACACCAACCACCCCAATTAGGAACGAACTGCCGTTGAACTTGAATTGTCCAATTTGGAACACTTATTGATTTTGGATCGAGCCCAAAACTTGGGCAACATCTTAATATGGTGGGAGGAGTCATTTGGTGAGTTTTGAGTGAAATCCAATCGCTCGAAGTATGGAATACACCAACCACTCCAATTAGGAACGAACTGCCGTTGAATTTGAATTGTCCAATTTGGAACACCTATTGATTTCGGATCGAGCCCAAAACTTGGGCAACATCATAATATGGTGGGAGGAGTCATTTGGTGAGTTTTGAGTGAAATCCAATCGCTAGAAGTGTGGAATACACCAACCACTCCAATTAGGAACGACCTGTCGTTGAACTTGAATTGTCCAATTTCTCACACCTCTTGAGTTCGGATCGAGCCCAAAACTTGGGCAACACCATAATATGGTGGGAGGAGTCATTTGGTGAGTTTTGAATGAAATCCAATCGCTAGAAATATGGAATACACCAACCACTCCAATTAGGAACGAACTGCCGTTGAACTTGAATTGTCCAATTTGGAACACCTATTGATTTCGGATCGAGCCCAAAACTTGGGCAACATCATAATATGGTGGGAGGAGTCATTTGGTGAGTTTTGAGTGAAATCCAATCGCTAGAAGTATGGAATACACCAACCACTCCAATTAGGAACGAACTGCCATTGAACTTGAATTGTCCAATTTGGAACTCCTATTGATTTCGGATCGAGCCCAAAACTTGGGAAACATCATAATATGGTGGGAGGAGTCATTTGGTGAGTTTTGAGTGAAATCCAATCGCTAGAAGTATGGAATACACCAACCACTCCAATTAGGAACGAACTGCCGTTGAACTTGAATTGTCCAATTTCTCACACCTATTGAGTTCGGATCGAGCCCAAAACTTTGGCAACATCATAATATGGTGGGAGGAGTCATTTGGTGAGTTTTGAGTGTAATCCAATCGCTGGAAATATGGAATACACCAACCACTCCAATTAGGAACGAACTGCCGTTGAACTTGAATTGTCCAATTTGGAACACCTATTGATTTCGGATCGAGCCCAAAATTTGGGCAACATCATAATATGGTGGGAGGAGTCATTTGGTGAGTTTTGAGTGAAATCCAATCGCTAGAAGTATGGAATACACCAACCACTCCAATTAGGAACGAACTGCCGTTGAACTTGAATTGTCCAATTTGGAACACCTATTGATTTCGGATCGAACCCAAAACTTGGGCAACATCATAATATGTTGGGAGGAGTCAATTGGTGAGTTTTGAGTGAAATCCAATCGCTAGAGGTTTGGAATACACCAACCACTCCAATTAGGAACGAACTGCCGCTGAACTTGAATTGTCACATTTGGAATACCTATTGATTTCGGATCGAGCCCAAAACTTGGGCAACAACATAATATGGTTGCAGGAGTCATTTGGAGGGTTTTGAGGGAAATCCACTCGCTAGTGGTATGGAATACACCAACCACGCCAATTAGGAACGAACTGCGGTTGAACTTGAATTGTCCAATTTCTCACACCAATTGATTTCGGATTGAGCCCAAAACCTGGGCAACAACATAATATGGTGGGAGGAATTATTTGGGGGAGTTTTGAGTGATATCCAATCGCTAGACGTATGGAATACACCAACCACTCCAATTAGGAACGAACTGCCGTTGAACTTGAATTATCCAATTTGGAACACCTATTGATTTCGGATCGAGCCCAAAACTTGGGTAACATCATAATATGGTGGGAGGAGTCATTTGGTGAGTTTTGAGTGAAATCCAATCGCTAGAAGTATGGAATACACCAACCACTCCAATTGGGAACGAACTGCCGTTGAACTTGAATTGTCCAATTTGGCACACCTATTGATTTCGGATCGAGCCCAAAACTTTTGTAACATCATAATATGGTGGGAGGAGTCATTTGGTGAGTTTTCAGTGAAATCGAATCACTAGAAGTATGGAATACACCAACCACTCCAATTAGGAAAGAACTGCCATTGAACTTGAGTTGTCCAATTTCTCACACCTATTGATTTCGGATCGAGCCCCAAACTTGGGCAACATCATAATATGGTGGGAGGAGTCATTTGGGGAGTTTGGAGTGAAATCCAATCGCTAGAAGTATGGAATACCCCAACCACTCCAATTAGGAACGAACTGCCGTGGAACTTGAATTGTCCAATTTCTCACACCTATTGATTTCGGATCGAGCCCAAAACTTGGGCAACATCATAATATGGTGGGAGGAGTTATTTGGTGAGTTTTGAGTGAAATCCAATCGCTAGAAGTATGGAATATACCGACCACTCCAATTAGGAACGAACTGCCGTTGAACTTGAATTGTCCAATTTCTCACACCTATTGATTTCGGATTGAGCCCAAAACTTGGGCAACATCATAATATGGTGGGAGAAGTCATTTGGTGAGTTTTGAGTGAAATCCAATCGCTAGAAGTATGGGATACACCGACCACTCCAATTAGGAACGAACTGCCGTTGAACTTGAATTGTCCAATTTCTCACACCTATTGATTTCGGATCGAGCCGAAAACTTGGGCAACATCATAATATGGTGGGAGGAGTCATTTGATGAGTTTTGAGTGAAATCCAATTGCTAGAAGTATGGAATACACCAACCACTCCAATTAGGAACGAACTACCGTTGAACTTGAATTGTCCAATTTCTCACACCTATTGATTTCGGATCGAGCCGAAAACTTGGGCAACATCATAATATGGTGGGAGGAGTCATTTGGTGAGTTTTGAGTGAAATCCAATCGCTAGAAGTATGGAATACACCAACCACTCCAATTAGGAACGAACTGTCGTTGAACTTGAATTGTCCAATTTCTCACACCTATTGATTTCGGATGGAACCCCAAACTTGGGCAACATCATAATATGGTGGGAGGAGTCATTTGGTGAGTTTTGAGTGAAATCCAAACGCTAGAAGTATAGAATACACCAACCACTCCAATTAGGAACGAACTGCCCTTGAACTTGAATTGTCCAATTTCTCACACCTATTGATTTCAGATCGAGCCCCAAACTTGGGCAACATCATAATATGGTGGGAGGAGTCATTTGGTGAGTTTTGAGTGAAATCCAATCGCTAGAAGTATGGAATACACCAACCACTCCAATTAGGAACGAACTGCCATTGAACTTGAATTGTCCAATTTCTCACACCTATTGATTTCGGATCGAGCCCAAAACTTGTGCAACATCATAATATGGTGGGAGGAGTCATTTGGTGAGTTTTGAGTGAAATCCAAACGCTAGAAGTATAGAATACACCAACCACTCCAATTAGGAACGAACTGCCCTTGAACTTGAATTGTCCAATTTCTCACACCTATTGATTTCGGATCGAGCCCCAAACTTGGGCAACATCATAATATGGTGGGAGGAGTCATTTGGTGAGTTTTGAGTGAAATCCAATCGCTAGAAGTATGGAATACACCAACCCCTCCAATTAGGAACGAACTGCCATTGAACTTGAATTGTCCAATTTCTCACACCTATTGATTTCGGATCGAGCCCAAAACTTGTGCAACATCATAATATGGTGGGAGTAGTCATTTGGTGAGTTTTGAGTGAAATCCAAACGCTAGAAGTATAGAATACACCAACCACTCCAATTAGGAACGAACTGCCCTTGAACTTGAATTGTCCAATTTCTCACACCTATTGATTTCGGATCGAGCCCCAAACTTGGGCAACATCATAATATGGTGGGAGGAGTCATTTGGTGAGTTTTGAGTGAAATCCAATCGCTAGAAGTATGGAATACACCAACCCCTCCAATTAGGAACGAACTGCCATTGAACTTGAATTGTCCAATTTCTCACACCTATTGATTTCGGATCGAGCCCAAAACTTGTGCAACATCATAATATGGTGGGAGTGGTCATTTGGTGAGTTTTGAGTGAAATCCAAACGCTAGAAGTATAGAATACACCAACCACTCCAATTAGGAACGAACTGCCCTTGAACTTGAATTGTCCAATTTCTCACACCTATTGATTTCGGATCGAGCCCCAAACTTGGGCAACATCATAATATGGTGGGAGGAGTCATTTGGTGAGTTTTGAGGGAAATCCAATCGCTAGAAGTATAGAATACACCAACCACTCCAACTAGGAATGAACTTCCGTTGAACTTGAATTGTCCAATTTGGAACCCCTGTTGATTTCGGATCAAGCCCAAAACTTGGGCAACATCATAATATGGTGGGAGGAGTCATTTGGTGAGTTTTGAGTGAAATCCAATCGCTAGAAGTATGGAATACACCAACCACTCCAATTAGGAACGAACTGTCGTTGAACTTGAATTGTCCAATTTCTCACAACTATTGATTTCGGATGGAACCCCAAACTTGTGCAACATCATAATATGGTGGGAGGAGTCATTTGGTGAGTTTTGAGTGAAATCCAATCGCTAGAAGTATGGAATACACCAACCACTCCAATTAGGAACGAACTGTCGTTGAACTTGAATTGTCCAATTTCTCACACCTATTGATTTCGGATGGAACCCCAAACTTGTGCAACAACATAATATGGTGGGAGGAGTCATTTGGTGAGTTTTGAGTGAAATCCAATCGCTAAAAGTATGGAATACACCAACCACTCCAATTAGGAACGAACTGTCGTTGAACTTGAATTGTCCAATTTCTCACACCTATTGATTTCGGATGGAACACCAAA
Organism: Prunus avium; assembly: GCF_965620075.1. Classification (NCBI taxonomy): domain Eukaryota; kingdom Viridiplantae; phylum Streptophyta; class Magnoliopsida; order Rosales; family Rosaceae; genus Prunus; species Prunus avium. The sequence continues at coordinate 8,794,584 of NC_142287.1, read as the reverse complement.
CTTGGGCAACATCATAATATGGTGGGAGGAGTCGTTTGGTGAGTTTTGAGTGAAACGGCTATACTACCAAACGGCTCGTGCACTTGCGAGTATCACAAGTTGAGGATGCAGCTGAATCCATTTTGATGCAGCTGAATCGACGCAACAAGTTTTTGGCGCCGTTGCCGGGGATCGGTAACATTGTTTGATTCTATTTGATTTTCCTACTTTTTATTTATTTATAATGTTTAAAGTCTACTTAGTTCTCTATTGTTCATTCCTAATCCTTTTAATTCCATTTCAAGTTTGTGTGTTGGTTTTAGCAATTTATGACAGCTTAATAAAAATGGAGAGAGATGGCAACCTCAATCGTAAGAATGGGAAGTGTGGAGCAATGGGAGAAGTCGACCTCCAAGTGCATCCATGCTCGACCTAATCGCTTCAAGGGGGAGCATTTCAATCCTTTCTCTTCTTTGAATTCTGTTTATTTCTGTTATTGTTTTTGCCTTTTGGTTCGCGTAGGGTTCTTTCTTTTTCTGTGCTGAATCCAACCATATAAAAAACGTGAAATTTGGACTTGCGGTTGGAAAGTTATGGCCTAAAAACTGAACACAGGTCGAAGCTGAAAAACAGAGAAACGAATCTGTCCAAATGGTGATAAATAGGCGATAGAAAGTGCTGTTTGTGTTTTTCTTGGGTTTCTTGGTTTGTTTCTTTTAGTACAACAATTTATTGAGTTTGTTTGAGTTTGTTTAGAGTACTTAGTTCATTTTCATTTATGGTTTGTTGTTTCATTTTATCTTAATTTGTTTTTGTTTTTTTTATCTTAAAAATTTTAAAAAGATTTTTCATATGAGCTGACTTATGGTAACCCCAGTGAGCACTTCTGTCAATACAGTGTCTAGGAGTTCTTTAGGCGACACCTTCGGTGTCTAAGAAGTTTGGGTTTTAAGCGGGACCATTGTGACCCCTCCAACCTTCCCGGATCCCCTGGCTGTGTTTTCTGAGGCCCTTAACTGGTCATCCGTGAGTTGCTTGTATATTCGTGTGTTTTTAAATTAAGTTTATTTTTATTTTCTTTGTTTTCTTTTCTGTTGTGTCTTTGTTTTTGATTTGTTTTTGTTTTTGTTTTGTTAAGTTAGTTTATGTATTTATTTACGTGGTTTGGTTGGTTAGTTTATTTCTGAGTGTTAAAACACATTTTTATTTCAAACGTTACATTAAAAAAAAACAAAAACAAAAATAAAAAAATAAAAATAAAAAAAATAAAAAATAAAAAACAACTTCATCATCATCTTCTTCTTCATCTTCATCTTCATCATCATCATGGCTTGCCTCTATTTTCTCGCACTTGTAGAATCTGTAGCAGCTCTACATGGTCCTCATTCTTTCTCTGCAGTGCTTCCACATGCTGATTGGCACAGTAGAGCCGCTTCTGCAAATCTGCCACCATAGCCTTCAAGGAAGCCACTTCCTCGTTCAGCGCTGTGCACTCCCGCATCCTCGCCAGTAATCGCATGCCCAAATTGGTAGCCGAGACCGCATGGAGCACAGATAAAGAGTGGGACTCATCCACTGCCATCTTGTCAGACCTACGTGCCACATGCAGATGATCTGCTGGTGTGAGTATACTGCCAATCATGCCACCCAACCGCACTGCTCTGTTCGGCATTGCCTCAGCAAAGTTCGGTATTGCCTCAGCAAAGTTTGAGGCCGTGCCGTGATGATATGTGGAGTTTGGGAAGACAGGAGTTGGAGGAGCCCTTGTCTGGGCATTCGGTGGTGCAAGTGAGAGCTCAAGGTTGAGATCATCAAGGTGAGTGCATGAGGATGCCATTTGTTTTGCTTCTGAATTTTTTGATGTTTTTCCTTGAGTTTGCAGGAAGAAATGCTGGGTATCATCCGCTTGCAGAGGTTTGGTTTAAATAGACATATGCTGATGAGAGAGAGCCAACACCATTTCGGATTTCCCGGGCATGCTCGACCTAATCGCTTCAAGGGGGAGCACCTTTACTTTCACTTTACTTTTCTTTTTTCCGTGTTTTCTGGTGTTTAATATTTTTGCCCGTTACTTTCATTTTCTAGAGCTTTGTGTTTCTGCTTTTTCCTTTCGGCTATCATCTTTATTTTATTTTAGTTAGGGAACTGTGCTTTCTTTTTCCGTTTGTCGTCTTCGTTTGATTTAAGTTTGGGAGATGCGCTTTCTTTTCCGTTTTCTTTTTCCTTCTGCAACTTTACTATTTTATTTCCGAAACAAAATAACCAAAAACAAAAACAACCAAAATAAAATAAAAACAACAATAATGCAGTAGGAAATCATTTCTTCTCCGTGCTTGGTGTCTCGACCATTGGAGCTTTGAGTTTGGCCCTCTGGCTGTCCTCTTCCGGGGCTTCACGCACAGCTTCTTGGGGCTCATCACTTGAGCTCCCAAAGATCGCAATCTTAGCTTGAGTGTAACTACTCTCGCGATCTGCTTGTTTGCGTTTACCCGATCGGTCTAGGTCCTCTAGCTGCTTTCGCATGTCGCGAGAGTACAACTCTACCATTTTTGATAGGTTTTTATTCTCGTCCCGCAATACTTCTAGCTGGTGTCGATTCACCTCCACTATCCTTGCCCTCTCCCTTTTCAAGCTTTTTATAGCACTCTGACACTCTTCAACCATACTTCGCTCTGCCACCAACTGACCCTTTAGCACCTCTACCTTATGGGACTTCGCAAGTAGGCGATGACCCAAACTTGCGACTGTTGCCGTACTCTGCACGCTCAGTGCCAGGGCATCGCTCACGACCCGGTTGTCATCCCTTGTCCCCAGCACACGTATATCTTTAGGAGTCACTAAATTTCTAGCCACTCCAATGGCAACATCGTTGTCCAGGAGTATTGAGTCAGTTACTGTCACAGGCCCCCGTGCGGAAGCAAAGTAGGGCATCCATACTGGTGCCACTGCTTGGCCTCGTGTCTGAGTCGGTGGAGCTAGGTTGAGATCCAACGAAAAAGGGTAGGAAGAGGCCATTTGATTTCTCACTCTTTGTTCTTCTTTCTTTTCTGTTTTGTGTGTTTCTGAGTTTGTGTTTTTCACCCGTTCTTTTTACCTTTTTATAGACTTAGTCTGCTAAACCCTAGCCGCTGCGGTTCTGGGTTATGTGCGGCCCTTACGGCTTATCTCTATACATCGCCGCACCCATTTCCCAACCTCCCCTTAATTGCATTTTCACCTTTCACAACCTTCAAAGTGAAAAAGTCGTCCCGCTTCATCCAAGAGGCCAGTAATTCTGGCTTGGGAATGTGTGAGGGGCCTCTGCGCGCCGACACGTCCCTCACCTCTTTTGCCCGTGACTTCCCAGGAACCAAGGCATTAGGGACCACATTTTCTCTTTTCAAAAATCCCGTCTTTGCACTCCCAATTCACGTGTCATCTTAAAAATAAAAAAAATGAAAAAATGAAAAAATTTGTGGGCTTCGGATTTCGTTGTGGGTCGGGTTTTCACCGTTGTTTAGGTTTCAAAGTGGGCTAACTTTCGTTTGGGTTGGGCTTTCAATCGTTTGGGTTTTTGGTTTGCGTAAGACTGTTTGTTTAGGGCTTTCTGTTTCGAGTGTTTTTACTGTTTCTTTTTATTTGTTTGTTTGTTTTGTAATTTTTATTTTGTAATTATTTTCTTTTATTTTATTTTTGTATTTTGTTATTTTTATTTGCTTTAATACCTTCATTTGTTGTTATGACATTGCTTGTGGCTAATTTTTAAACATTGAGGACAATGTTCATTTCTAGGTTTGGGGGTATTGGAGTTTAGCATGTAAATTTGGTTTTTCCTTAATTTTAAATTTTTTTTTTATTTGCTTGTTTTTATTTTTATTTTATTTTGTTTAAGTCTTGCTTTTATTTTTATTTTTATTTTGATTTTATTCACTTTCCGAACACATTTGATGAGATTGTGATAAATGTTTGCATGACTTAAATGAAAATTGATTTTTTTTTTAATTATTTATTTTTTTCCTTGTAAATTTTTTTTATTTCAAAAAAAAAAAATTAAATAAATAAATTTGGCATCGTTCTAGCATGATATGTTCGAAACCTTCTTTGCACTTGCCATTTGTTTCATAATTTTCCAATTAAAGGATTTGCATGACCCAAAGAATTGTATCAAGCATAAATTAGACTTATATAACCATATAATGTGAGCTTTTGAGCCTTGTGCTTCATTTCATGAGTGTTATACACATACTCTTATTTTCTTGTCATCAAAGTTGTTGTTTGATCTCATTATTCATTGATTTGGTTGAACACTTAAAAGTCATTCATTCTTTTGCAATTTGATTTCATGACATTTAAGAAATGATATTAAGGCCCTCTTTGGATCGTTTGTGCCTTTCAAGCTAACCTTATGCATGCTTAAGCATGATTTTCCATTGTTAACCATTTTGAGCCTACATGTAAACCTTTTCTTTCATTTTACCAATTATATTTCCTCACCTTAGCCCGAAAAACAAATATTTACCTTTCTAAGGAACTCATGAGCTCTAATTCGGATGTGTTTTTCATGCTAAGTTTGGGAAGGGATATTACATAAAGAAAAAAAAAAAAAAGAGAAATTCACACAATTGGTGAAAGAAAAGAAAAGAAAAAAAAAAATGTTGTGATTAAGTGGTGGTTGATTGAAAATTCATTTTTGGGCCTTCAAAAATATTTGGTGTTTGGAAAGGAGTTTAAATCAATGTAAATGAAGGTATAAGGAGTTTTGATCATGTAAAAGAAAAAAATCTAATCGTGATGATTCGAAGTCTTGTAAACTTTTTTTTATGCTCTTACATTGTGAGTTCCTTGGACTTTGTATTATCCATACCTTTCATTTCTCACTCACCTTACACCCTTAGCCCCATTACAACCTATAATAAAGACCTAAATTGATCTTAAATGTCATATGGTTGAATTGCATGCATTTTCTTACTTTAAAGTGTTTGGCATCCTTCTTGAGATCATATTAATGCAAGTTCTTCATCTTCCTATTTTTGAGTTAAGTCCCTTATGATTTAACTCTAATCTCATGTTTATAACTGAGTGTTGCATTGTAGCCCTCTTCTGAGTGATTCATTTGTGAGAGGACAACTTTGGTGAGATTTGAAGTTGCATTTGTGTTTGGTATGATTTTTGAAATTGTGTAAAAACTAAGATTGGGGAATTTGTTGCATTTGGCTATCACACTACTACACTTTGAGCATGTTGTGTTTTGAACTTTGCCACCTTGTAAATATTGTCTAAAAACTGAGCTTTTATTTTTGAGTCATGTGCATGAGTCATTTCTCTTCATAAAATGTTCGGAAAGATTGTTTTGAGTTTTTAATTATTTCTGTTTTTATGTTTCTTTTATTTTGCTTTTTATTTTTATTTTTTTTATTTTGGTTTTGTAATTATTTTTATTTTGGTTTTTGTTTTTGTTTTATTTTGCTTAAGGACTAACAAATTTAGTAAAGTTTTCTAACCACTTTGTTTTGTAGAGTGAGTAAAACGTTTGTGGGTATCGTTTCTGTTAAACCCTCAGGAGACACAACTCCTCCTACTAGGGATGCCTTGAGGTTTAAAGGCTTGTTGCATTTGCTCAATGCAATCGAGTTACCTGCGGAAGTGGTTTAGTTAACTTCTTATTTTGTTTCTAACTTTGTTTTGTGTTGTTTTGCTCGAGGACTAGCAAAATCTAGGTTTGGGGGTATTTGATCGGTTCATAATTGTATATCATTTTGTACTCTTCTAGCTTATGATTTGGTTATGTTTTTGAGTTAAACTTGTGCTTTTAATCCTTTTTGTGTTTATCTTTCAGTTAATTGACATTTAGGTAACAATGATGACTTTGGATAGGAAATGATGCAATCCATGCATGTTAAGGCTTGATTTGGGTGAATGGAACAAGGGCTTAAAGACAAACACATTTTGGCTACAACTCCTTTCCAGCCCAATTTCGTAGGTCAGCTTCTTGGCCTTGGCTCAGCATGCTATGGGGCTTGGATGAGGTGAAGATCTTCATGAAACTTGTTCCAATGGGTGTCTAGTACAACATATCCAAATTTCAGCCCAATTGGACATTTGTGGAGTGCTCAGCCCGCCCAACACTCAACCTTGCTCAGCAGGATTTGCAGCTGCCAGCTTTGAGCCTTGTCTCCTCCTTTAAGCCATGTGCCTCACCCATGCTGCAACTGACTTTGGATCCAACATAATGAGTGAAGTGGGGAGGCATTCCAGCTATGAAAGTCTAAAGGATCAAGTTGGTACATGCTGGAGTTATTATAGAGAAAGCATGTGCATGCATGTAAAGCATAAATGAAATGAAGTCAATTCCAGTCTCTGTTCGGCAGCCAAATTGCAAGGCCCAAAACGCATACTTCTACTACTCCGATGGGAATACTTTCTTCATAGAAGTTGTTCCAATGGGTGTCTACTATAACATATCCAAATGTAAGCCCCATTGGATAAGTTTTGAAACCTCTGGCCTTCCTACACCAAGTCTAGTTCAGAAGACTCGTTTTTGTTCAACAACCAAAAGAAGACCACATGGGTTGGCAGCAAAAGGCAGCCACAATTGATCACCTTTGATCCCATGTGAAGAAAGCTTGAGGTGCAGCAAAAGAAGTATGGGATGAGATTGATTCCAACCACACTAACATAGACAAGATGAAGTGTGAGTTATGGGTTGTATTAAAAGAGGAATGGTGGTGTTGGATTTCATCATGTTGTTCCTCTCTCTTAGCCCTATAAATAGAGAAGCCTTCAAGCTTCAAAACACACCCCAAGGGGGGGAGCTCTCAAACACTTCTCTAGAGCTCCCTTCCCTTCTCTCCCTCAAATTCTCTTAGTTTCCTTTCAAGTTGTCAATTGTTGTAGTAAAATGAGTTTACTTAATTTTCCTTCAAGTTTTTCTTAGTTTCACTTTACTTTTATTTGTAATGTACATTCTTTCTTAAGTATTCAAGTTTAATTAGTTTCCAAGTTTTAATTATGGTTTTTGTTCTTATTCATTATGCTTATAAGTTAATAGGCTAGTTTGAATGATTGATCACCATTTAGGCTTGCATGTTAGCTATCTTGGTTTGAATTAAGAGTAGACACCATGCTTTAATTCGAATTGAACTATGAATAAGAAGAGTATGTATGGACATTCGACAACAGGGATTAGATACATGCTTGGTTGTTTAAATTGTTCTTCTATGCTTAATGGGTTCCTAATGCTTAGTTTTAGGTTAGACAACAAATGATCAAATTAGGGAATTAGGAACACAAGGTTATGACCAAACACCATGGCTTAATCATACTTTAGCTAGAATCAATCCGTTAATCTAATTGAACTTGGGAACTTATCTACTTGAGTTATTTTCTTTTCTTTCTTTCTTGTTTTATTTATTTTCTTTCTTGTTCTTCTGTTTTGTGTAGGAAAACTGAATTGGATTATTCAATCACCAATCCTCGTGGGATCGACCTCGCACTTACATATGCTATACTACCAAACGGCTCGTGCACTTGCGAGTATCACAAGTTGAGGATGCAGCTGAATCCATTTTGATGCAGCTGAATCGACGCAACAGGAACCCCAAACATGTGCGACATCATAATATGGTGGGAGGAGTCATTTGGTGAGTTTTGAGGGAAATCCAATCGCTAGAAGTATGGAATACACCAACCACTCCAATTAGGAACGAACTGCCGTTGAACTTGAATTGTCCAATTTCTAACACCTATTGAGTTCGGATCGAGCCTAAAACTTGGGCAACATCATAATATGGTGGGAGGTGTCATTTGGTGAGTTTTGAGTGAAATCCAATCGCTAGAAGTATGGAATACACCAACCACTCCAATTAGGAATGAACTGTCGTGGGAGTTGAATTGTCCGATTTCTCACACCCATTGATTTCGGATGGAACCCCAAACTTGTGCGACATCATAACTTGGAGGGAGGAGTCATTTGGTGAGTTTTGAGTGAAATCCAATCGCTAGAAGTATGGAATACACCAACCACACCAATTAGGAACGAACTGCCGTTGAACTTGAATTGTCCAATTTGGAACACCTATTGATTTCGGATCGAGCCCCAAACTTGGGCAACATCATAATATGGTGGGAGGAGTCATTTGGTGAGTTTTGAGTGAAATCCAATCGCTAGAAGTATGGAATACACCAACCACTCCAATTAGGAATGAACTGCCGTTGAACTTGAATAGTACAATTTGGAACACCTATTGATTTCGGATCGAGCCCAAAACTTGGGCAACATCATAATATGGTGGGAGGAGTCATTTGGTGAGTTTTGAGTGAAATCCAATCGCTAGAAGTATGGAATACACCAACCACTCCAATTAGGAACGAACTGTCGTTGAACTTGAATTGTCCAATTTCTCACACCTATTGATTTCGGATGGAACCCCAAACTTGTGCAACATGATAATATGGCGGGAGGAGTCATTTGGTGAGTTTTGAGTGAAATCCAATCGCTAGAAGTATGGAATACACCAACCACTCCAATTAGGAACGAACTGCCGTTGAACTTAAATTGTCCAATTTGGAACACCTATTGAGTTCGGATCGAGCCCAAAACTTGGGCAACATCATAATATGATGGGAGGAGTCATTTGGTGAGTTTTGAATGAAATCCAATCGCTAGAAGTATGGAATACACCAACCACTCCAATTAGGAACGAACTGCCGTTGAACTTGAATTGTCCAATTTGGAACACCTGTTGATTTCGGATCGAGCCCAAAACTTGGGCAACATCATAATATGGTGGGAGGAGTCATTTGGTGAGTTTTGAGTGAAATCCGATCGCTAGAAGTATGGAATACACCAACCACACCAATTAGGAATGAACCGCCGTTGAACTTGAATTGTCCAATTTCTCACACCTATTGACTTCGGATCGAGCCCAAAACGTGGGCAACATCAAAATATGGTGGGAGAAGTCATTTGGTGAGTTTCGAATGAAATCCAATCGCTAGAAGTATGGAATACACCAACCACTCCAATTAGGAACGAAATGCCGTTGAACCTAAATTGTCCAATTTCCCACACCTATTGAGTTCGGATCGAGCCCAAAACATTAGCAACATCATAATATGGTGGGAGGAGTCATTTGGTGAGTTTTAAGTGAAATCCAATCGCTAGAAGTATGGAATACACCAATCACTCCAATTAGGAACGCACTGCCGTAAACTTGGATTGTCAAATTTGGAACACCTATTGGTTTCGGATCGAGCCCAAAACTTGGGTAACATCATAATATGGTGGGAGGAGTCATTTGGTGAGTTTTGAGTGAAATCCAATCGCTAGAAGTATGGAATACACCAACCACTCCAATTAGGAACGAACTGTCGTTGAACTTGAATTGTCCAATTTGGAACACCTACTGATTTCGGATCGAGCCCAAAACTCGGGCAACATCATAATATGGTGGGAGGAGTCATTTGGTGAGTTTTGTGTGAAATCCAATCGCTAGAAGTATGGAATACACCAACCACTCCAATTAGGAACGAACTGCCGTTGAACTTGAATTGTCCAATTTCTCACACCTATTGATGTCGGATCGAGCCCAAAACTTGGGCAACATCATAATATAGTGGGAGGAGTCATTTGGTGAGTTTTGAGTGAAATCCAATCGCTAGAAGTATGGAATACACCAACCACTCCAATTAGGAACGAACTGTCGTAGAACTTGAATTGTCCAATTTGGAACACCTATTGATTTCGGATCGAGCCCAAAACTTGGGCAACATCATAATATGGTGGAAGGAGTCATTTGGTGAGTTTTGAGTGAAATCCAATCGCTAGAAGTATGGAATACACCAACCACTCCAATTAGGAACGCACTGCCGTTGAACTTGGATTGTCCAATATGGAACACCCATTGATTTCGGATGGAACCCCAAACTTGTGCGACATCATAATATGGTGGGAGGAGTCATTTGGTGAGTTTTGAGTGAAATCCAATCGCTAGAAGTGTGGAATACACCAACCACTCCAATTAGGAACGAACTGCCGTTAAACTTGAATTGTCCAATTTGGAACACCTATTGATTTCGGATCGAGCCCAAAACTTGAGCAACATCACAATATGTGGGGAGGAGTCATTTGGTGAGTTTTGAGTGAAATCCAATTGCTAGAAGTATGGAATACACCAACCACTCCAATTAGGAACGAACTGTCGTTGAACTTGAATTGTCCAATTTGGAACACCTACTGATTTCGTATCGAGCCCAAAACTTGGGCAACATCATAATATGGTGGGAGGAGTCATTTGGTGAGTTTTGAGTGAAATCCAATCGCTAGAAGTATGGAATACACCAACCACTCCAATTAGGAACGCACTGCCGTTGAACTTGGATTGTCCAATATGGAACACCCATTGATTTCGGATGGAACCCCAAACTTGTGCGACATCATAATATGGTGGGAGGAGTCATTTGGTGAGTTTTGTGTGAAATCCAATCGCTAGAAGTATGGAATACACCAACCAATCCAATTAGGAACGCACTGCCGTTGAACTTGGATTGTCCAATTTGGAACTCCTATTGATTTCGGATCGAGCCCAAAACTTGGGCAACATCATAATATGGTGGGAGGAGTCATTTGGTGAGTTTTGAGTGAAATCCAATCGCTAGAAGTATGGAATACACCAACCACTCCAATTAGGAACGAACTGCCGTTGAACTTGAATTGTCCAATTTCTCACAAGTATTGGTTTCGGATGGAACCCCAAACTTGTGCAACATCATAATATGGTGGGAGAATTCATTTGGTGAGTTTTGAGTGAAATCCAATCGCTAGAAGTATGGAATAGACCAACCACTCCAATTAGGAACGAACTGCCGTTGAACTTAAATTGTTCAATTTCTCACACCTATTGAGTTCGTATCGAGCCCAAAACTTGGGCAACATCATAATATGGTGGGAGGAGTCATTTGGTGAGTTTTGAGTGAAATCCAATCGCTAGAAGTATGGAATACACCAACCACTCCAATTCGGAACGAACTGCCGTTGAACTTGAATTGTCCAATTTGGAACACCTATTGATTTCGGATCGAGCCCAAAACTTGGGCAACATCATAATATGGTGGGAGAAGTCATTTGGTGAGTTTTGAGTGAAATCCAATCGCTAGAAGTGTGGAATATACCATCCACTCCAATTAGGAACGCACTGCCGTAAACTTGGATTGTGAAATTTGGAACACCTATTGGTTTCGGATCGAGCCCAAAACTTGGGCAACATCATAATATGGTGGGAGGAGTCATTTTGTGAGTTTTGAGTGAAATCCAATCGCTAGTAGTATGGAATACACCAACCACTCCAATTAGGAACGAACTGTCGTTCAACTTGAATTGTCCAATTTCTCACACCCATTGATTTCGGATGGAACCCCAAACTTGTGCGACATCATAATATGGTGGGAGGAGTCATTTGGTGAGTTTTGAGTGAAATCCAATCGCTAGAAGTATGGAATACACCAACCACTCCAATTAGGAACGAACTGCCGTTGAACTTGAATTGTCCAATGTGGAACACCTATTGATTTCGGATCGAGCCCAAAACTTGGGCAACATCATAATATGGTGGAAGGAGTCATTTGGTGAGTTTTGAGTGAAATCCAATCGCTAGAAGTATGGAATACACCAACCACTCCAATTAGGAACGCACTGCCGTTGAACTTGGATTGTCCAATTTGGAACACATATTGATTTCGAATCGAGCCCAAAACTTGGGCAACATCGTAATATGGTGGGAGGAGGCATTTGGTGAGTTTTGAGAGAATTCCAATCGCTAGAAGTATGGAATACACCAACCACTCCAATTAGGAACGAACTGTCGTTGAACTTGAATTGTCCAATTTCTCACACCCATTGATTTCGGATCGAGCCCAAAACTTGGGCAACATCATAATATGGTGGAAAGAGTCATTTGGTGAGTTTTGAGTGAAATCCAATCGCTAGAAGTATGGAATACACCAACCACTCCAACAAGGAACAAACTGCCGTTGAACTTGAATTGTCCAATTTCTCACACCTATTGAGTTCGGATCGAGCCCAAAACTTGGGCAACATCATAATATGGTGGGAGGAGTCATTTGGTGAGTTTTGAGTGAAATCCAATCGCTAGAAGTATGGAATACACCAACCACTCCAATTAGGAACGAACTGTCGTTGAATTTGAATTGTCCAATTTCTCACACCCATTGATTTCGGATGGAACCCCAAACTTGTGCGACATCATAATATGGTTGGAGGAGTCATTTGGTGAGTTTTGAGTGAAATCCAATCGCTAGAAGTATGGAATACACCAACCACTCCAATTAGGAACGAACTGCCGTTGAACTTGAATTGTCCAATTTGGAACACCTATTGATTTCTGATCGAGCCCAAAACTTGGGCAACATCACAATATGTGGGGAGGAGTCATTTGGTGAGTTTTGAGTGAAATCCAATTGCTAGAAGTATGGAATACACCAACCACTCCAATTAGGAACGAACTATCGTTGAACTTGAATTGTCCAATTTGGAACACCTACTGATTTCGGATCGAGCCCAAAACTTGGGCAACATCATAATATGGTGGGAGGAGTCATTTGGTGAGTTTGGAGTGAAATCCAATCGCTAGAAGTATGGAATACACCAACCACTCCAATTAGGAAACAACTGCCATTGAACTTGAATTGTCCAATTTCTCACACCTATTGATTTCGGATCGAGCCCAAAACTTGGGCAACATCATAATATAGTGGGAGGAGTCATTTGGTGAGTTTTGAGTGAAATCCAATCGCTAGAAGTATGAAATACACCAACCACTCCAATTAGGAACGAACTGCCGTTGAACTTGAATTGTCCAATTTGGAACACCTATTGATTTCGGATCGAGCCCAAAACTTGGGCAACATCATAATATGGTGGAAGGAGTCATTTGGTGAGTTTTGAGTGAAATCCAATCGCTAGAAGTATGGAATACACCAACCACTCCAATTAGGAACGCACTGCCGTTGAACTTGGATTGTCCAATTTGGAACACCTATTGATTTCGGATCGAGCCCAAAACTTGGGCAACATCGTAATATGGTGGGAGGAGTCATTTGGTGAGTTTTGAGGGAAATCCAATCGCTAGAAGTATGGAATACACCAACCACTCCAATTAGGAACGAACTGTCGTTGAACTTGAATTGTCCAATTTCTCACACCCATTGATTTCGGATCGAGCCCAAAACTTGGGCAACATCATAATATGGTGGAAGGAGTCATTTGGTGAGTTTTGAGTGAAATCCAATCGCAAGAAGTATGGAATACACCAACCACTCCAACTAGGAACGAACTGCCGTTGAACTTGAATTGTCCAATTTCTCACACCTATTGAGTTTGGATCGAGCCCAAAACTTGGGCAACATCATAATATGGTGGGAGGAGTCATTCGGTGAGTTTTGAGTGAAATCCAATCGCTAGAAGTATGGAATACACCAATCACTCCAATTAGGAACGCACTGCCGGAAACTTGGATTGTCCAATTTGGAACACCTAATGGTTTCGGATCGAGCCCAAAACTTGGGCAACATCGTAACATGGTGGGAGGAGTCATTTGGTGAGTTTTGAGTGAAATCCAATCGCTAGAAGTATGGAATACACCAACCACTCCAATTAGGAACGAAGTGTCGTTGAACTTGAATTGTTCAATTTCTCACACCTATTGATTTCGGATGGAACCCCAAACTTGTGCAACATCATAATATGGTGGGAGGAGTCATTTGGTGAGTTTTGAGTGAAATCCAATCGCTAGAAGTATGGAATACACCAATCACTCCAATTAGGAACGCACTGCCGTAGAACTTGAATTGTCCAATTTCTCACACCTATTGAGTTCGGATCGAGCCCAAAACTTGGGCAACATCATAATATGGTGGGAGGAGTCATTTGGTGAGTTCTGAGTGAAATCCAATCGCTAGAAGTATGGAATACACCAACCACTCCAATTAGGAACGAACTGCTGTCGAACTTGAATTGTCCAATTTCTCACAACTATTGATTTCGGATCGAGCCCCAAACTTGGGCAACATCATAATATGGTGGGAGGAGTCATTTGGTGAGTTTTGAGTGAAATCCAATCGCTAGAAGTATGGAATACAACAACCACTCCAATTAGGAATGAACTGCCGTTGAACTTCAATTGTCCAATTTGGAACACCTATTCATTTCGGATCGAGACCAAAACTTGGGGAACAACAAAATATGGTGGGAGGAGTCATTTAGTGAGTTTTGAGTGAAATCCAATCGCTAGAAGTATGGAATACACCAACCACTCCAATTAGGAACGAACTGCCGTTGAACTTGAATTGTCCAATTTCTCACACCTATTGATTTCGGATCGAGTCCAAAACTTGGGCAACATCATAGTACGGTGGGAGGAGTCATTTGGTGAGTTTTGAGTGAAATCCAATCACTAGAAGTATGGAATACACCAACCACTCCAGTTAGGAACGAACTGCCGTTGAACTTGAGTTGTCCAATTTGGAACACCTATTGATTTCGGATCGAGCCCAAAACTTGGGCAACATCATAATATGGTGGGAGGAGTCATTTGGTGAGTTTTGAGTGAAATCCAATCGCTAGAAGTATGGAATACACCAACCACTCCAATTAGGAACGAACTGTCGTTGAACTTGAATTGTCCAATTTCTCACACCCATTGATTTCGGATGGAACCCCAAACTTGTGCGACATCGTAATATGGTGGGAGGAGTCATTTGGTGAGTTTTGAGGGAAATCCAATCGCTAGAAGTATGGAATACACCAACCACTCCAATTAGGAACGAACTGCCGTTGAACTTGAATTGTCCAATCTGGAACACCTATTGATTTCGGATCGAGCCCAAAACTTGGGCAACATCATATTATGGTGGGAGGAGTCATTTGGTGAGTTTTGAGTGAAATCCAATCGCTAGAAGTATGGAATACACCCACCACTCCAATTAGGAACGAACTGCCATTGAACTTGAATTGTCTAATTTGGAACACCTATTCATTTCGGATCGAGCCCAAAAGTTGGGCAACATCAAAATATGGTGGGAGGAGTCATTTGGTGAGTTTTGAGTGAAATCCAATCGCTAGAAGTATGGAATACACCAACCACGGCAATTAGGAACGAACTGCCGTTGAACTTAAATTGTCCAATTTCTAACACCTATTGAGTTCGGATCGAGCCCAAAACTTGGGCAACATCATAATATGGTGGGAGGAGTCATTTGGTGGGTTTTGAGTGAAATCCAATCACTAGAAGTATAGAATACACCAACCATTCCAATTAGGAGCGACCTGCCGTTGAACTTGAATTGTCCAATTTAGAACACCTATTGATTTCGGATCGAGCCCCAAACTTGGGCAACATCATAATATGGTGGGAGGAGTCATTTGGTGAGTTTGGAGTGAAATCCAATCGCTAGAACAACCACTCCAATTAGGAACGAACTGCCGTTGAACTTGAATTGTCCAATTTGGAACACCTATTGATTTCAGATCGAGATCAAAACTTGGGCAACATCATAATTTGGTGGGAGGAGTCATTTGGTGAGTTTTGAGTGAAATCCAATCGCTAGAAGTATGGAATACACCAACCACTCCAATTAGGAACGAACTGTCGTTCAACTTGAATTGTCCAATTTCTCACACGTATTGATTTCGGATCGAGCCCAAAACTTGGGCAACTTCATAATATGGTGGGAGGAGTCATTTGGTGAGTTTTGAGTGAAATCCAATCGCTAGGAGTATGGAATACACCAACCACTCCAATTAGGAACGAACTGCCGTTGAACTTAAATTGTCCAATTTCTCACACCTATTGATTTCGGATCGATCCCCAAACTTGGGCAACATCATAATATGGTGGGAGGAGTCATTTGGTGAGTTTTGAGTGAAATCCAATCGCTAGAAGTATGGAATACACCAACCATTCCAATTAGGAACGACCTGCCGTTGAACTTGAATTGTCCAATTTGGAACACCTCTTGATTTCGGATGGATTGCCAAACTTGTGCAACATCATAATATGGTGGGAGGAGTCAATTGGTGAGTTTTGAGTGAAATCCAATCGCTAGAAGTGTGGAATACACCAACCACTCCAATTAGGAACGAACTGCCGTTGAACTTGAATTGTCCAATTTCTCACACCAATTGAGTTCGGATCGAGCCCAAAACTTGGGTAACATCATAATATGGTGGGAGGAGTCATTTGGTGAGTTTTGAGTGAAATCCAATCGCTAGAAGTATGGAATACACCAACCACTCCAATTAGGAACGAACTGCCGTTGAACTTGAATTGTCCAATTTGGAACACCTATTGATTTCGGATCGAGCCCAAAACATGGGCAACATCATAATATGGTGGCAGGAGTTATTTGGTGAGTTTTGAGAGAAATCCAATCGCTAGGAGTATGGAATACACCAACCACTCCAATTAGGAACGAACTGCCGTTGAACTTGAATTGTCCAATTTCTCACACCTATTGATTTCGGATCGAGCCCCAAACTGGGGCAACATCATAATATGGTGGGAGGAGTCATTTGGTGAGTTTTGAGTGAAATCCAATCGCTAGAAGTATGGAATACACCAACCACTCCAATTAGGAACGAACTGCCGTTGAACTTGAATTGTCCAATTTGGAACACCTATTGATTTCGGATCGAGCCCCAAACTTGGGCAACATCATAATATGGTGGGAGGAGTCATTTGGTGAGTTTTGAGTGAAATCCAATCGCTAGAAGTATGGAATACACCAACCACTCCAATTAGGAATGAACTGCCGTTGAACTTGAATAGTACAATTTGGAACACCTATTGATTTCGGATCGTGCCCAAAACTTGGGCAACATCAAAATATGGTGGGAGGAGTCATTTGGTGAGTTTTGAGTGAAATCCAATCGCTAGAAGTATGGAATACAACAACCACTCCAATTAGGAACGAACTGTCGTTCAACTTGAATTATCCAATTTGGAACACCTATTGATTTCGGATCGAGACCAAAACTTGGGGAACAACATAATATGGTGGGAGGAGTCATTTAGTGAGTTTTGAGTGAAATCCAATCGCTAGAAGTATGGAATACACCAACCATTCCAATTAGGAAAGAACTGCCGTTGAACTTGAATTGTCCAATTTCTCACACCTATTGATTTCGGATCGAGTCCAAAACTTGGGCAACATCATAATATGGTGGGAGGAGTCATTTAGTGAGTTTTGAGTGAAATCCAATCGCTAGAAGTATGGAATACACCAACCACTCCAATTAGGAACGAACTGCCGTAGAACTTGGATTGTCCAATTTGGAACACCTATTGATTTCGGATCGAGTCCAAAATGATGGGCAACATCATAATATGGTGGGAGGAGTCATTTGGTGAGTTTTGAGTGAACTCCAATCGCTAGAAGTATGGAATACACCAATCACTCCAATTTAGAACGAACTGCCGTTTCACTTGAATTGTCCAATTTCTTACACCTATTGATTTCGGATCGAGCCCAAAACTTGGGCAACGTCATAATATGGGGGGAGGAGTCATTTGGTGAGTTTTGAGTGAAATCCATTCGCTAGAAGTGTGGAATACACCAACCACTCCAATTTGGAACGAACTGCCGTTGAACTTGAATTGTCCAATTTCTCACACCTATTGATTTCGGATCGAGCCCAAAACTTGGGCAACATCATAATATGGTGGGAGGAGTCATTTGGTGAGTTTTGAGTGAAATCCAATCGCTAGAAGTATGGAATACACCAACCACTCCAATTAGGAACGAACTGCTGTTGAACTTGAATTGTCCAATTTCTCACACCTATTGATTTCGGATCGAGCCCCAAACTTGGGCATCATCAAAATATGGTGGGAGGAGTCATTTGGTGAGTTTTGAGTGAAATCCAATCGCTAGGAGTATGGAATACACCAAACACTCCCATTAGGAACGAACTGCCGTTGAACTTGAATTCTCCAATTTCTCACACCTATTGATTTTGGATCGAGCCCCAAACATGGGCAACATCAAAATATGGCGGGAGGAGTCATTTGGTGAGTTTTGAGTGAAATCCAATCGCTAGAAGTATGGAACAAACCAACCACTCCAATTAGGAACGAACTGCCGTTGAACTTGAATTGTCCAATTTGGAACACCTATTGATTTCGGATCGAGCCCAAAACTTGGGCAACATCAAAATATGGTGGGAGGAGTCATTTGGTGAGTTTTGAGTGAAATCCAATCGCTAGAAGTATGGAATACAACAACCACTCCAATTAGGAACGAACTGTCGTTGAACTTGAATTGTCCAATTTCTCACACCTATTGATTTCGGATCGAGCCCCAAACTTGGGCAACATCAAAATATTACGGGAGGAGTCATTTGGTGAGTTTTGAGTGAAATCCAATCGCTAGAAGTTTGGAATACACCAACCACTCCAATTAGGAACGAACTGCCGTTGAACTTGAATTGTCCAATTTGGAACACCTATTGATTTCGGATCGAGACCAAAACTTGGGCAACAATATAATATGGTGGGAGGAGTCATTTAGTGAGTTCTGAGTGAAATCCAATCGCTAGAAGTATGGAATACACCAACCACTCCAATTAGGAACGAACTGCCGTTG
Source organism: Prunus avium (assembly GCF_965620075.1). Classification (NCBI taxonomy): domain Eukaryota; kingdom Viridiplantae; phylum Streptophyta; class Magnoliopsida; order Rosales; family Rosaceae; genus Prunus; species Prunus avium. Next base: position 8,775,969 of record NC_142287.1, on the reverse strand, counting down.
AACTTGAATTGTCCAATTTCTCACACCTATTGATTTCGGATCGAGTCCAAAACTTGGGCGACATCATAATATGGTGGGACGAGTCATTTCGTGAGTTTTGAGTGAAATCCAATCGCTAGAAGTATGGAATACACCAGCCACACCAATTAGGAACGAACTGCCGTCGAACTTGAATTGTCCAATTTGGAACACCTATTGATTTCGGATCGATCCCAAAACTTGGGCAACATCATAATATGGTGGGAGGAGTCATTTGGTGAGTTTTGAGTGAAATCCAATCGCTAGGAGTATGGAATACACCAAACACTCCCATTAGGAACGAACTGCCGTTGAACTTGAATTGTCCAATTTCTCACACCTATTGATTTCGGATCGAGCCCCAAACTTGGGCAACATCAAAATATGGCGGGAGGAGTCATTTGGAGAGTTTTGAGTGAAATCCAATCGCTAGAAGTATGGAATACACCAACCACTCCGATTAGGAACGAACTGCTGTTGAACTTGAATTGTCCAATTCCTCAAACCTATTGATTTCGGATCGAGCCCAAAACTTGGGCAACCTCATAATATGGTGGGAGGAGTCATTTGGTGAGTTTTGAGTGAAATCCAATCGCTAGGAGTATGGAATACACCAAACACTCCCATTAGGAACGAACTGCCGTTGAACTTGAATTGTCCAATTTCTCACACCTATTGATTTCGGATCGAGCCCCAAACTTGGGCAACATCAAAATATGGCGGGAGGAGTCATTTGGAGAGTTTTGAGTGAAATCCAATCGCTAGAAGTATGGAATACACCAACCACTCCGATTAGGAACGAACTGCTGTTGAACTTGAATTGTCCAATTCCTCAAACCTATTGATTTCGGATCGAGCCCAAAACTTGGGCAACCTCATAATATGGTGGGAGGAGTCATTTGGTGAGTTTTGAGTGAAATCCAATCGCTAGGAGTATGGAATACACCAAACACTCCCATTAGCAACGAACTGCCGCTGAACTTGAATTGTCCAATTTCTCACACCTATGGATTTCGGATCGAGCCCCAAACTTGGGCAACATCAAAATATGGTGGGAGGAGTCATTTGGTGAGTTTTGAGTGAAATCCAATCGCTAGAAGTATGGAATACACCAACCACTCCAATTAGGAACGAACTGCCGTTGAACTTGAATTGTCCAATTTCTCACACCTATTGATTTCGGATCTAGCCCAAAACTTGGGCAACATCATAATATGGTGGGAGGAGTCATTTGGTGAGTTTTGAGTGAAATCCAATCGCTAGAAGTATAGAATACACCAACCACTCCAATTAGGAACGAACTGCCGTTGAACTTGAATTGTCCAATTTCTCACACCTATTGATTTCGGATCGAGCCCCAAACTTGGGCAACATCAAAATATGGTCGGAGGAGTCATTTGGTGAGTTTTGAGTGAAATCCAATCGCTAGAAGTTTGGAATACACCAACCACTCCAATTAGGAACGAACTGCCGTTGAACTTGAATTGTCCAATTTGGAACACCTATTGATTTCGGATCGAGCTCAAAACTTGGGCAACATCATAATATGGTGGTAGGAGTCATTTGGAGAGTTTTGAGTGAACTCAAATCGCTAGAAGTATGGAATACACCAACCACTCCAATTTGGAACAAACTGCCGTTGAACTTGAATTGTCCAATTTCTCACACCTATTGATTTCGGATCGAGCCCCAAACTTGGGCAACATCAAAATATGGTGGGAGGAGTCATTTGGTGAGTTTTGAGTGAAATCCAATCGCTAGATGTTTGGAATACACCAACCACTCCAATTAGGAACGAACTGCCGTTGAACTTGAATTGTCCAATTTGGAACACCTATTGATTTCGGATCGAGACCAAAACTTGGGCAACAACATAATATGGTGGGAGGAGTCATTTAGTGAGTTTTGAGTGAAATCCAATCGCTAGAAGTATGGAATACACCAACCACTCCAATTAGGAACGAACTGCCGTTGAACTTGAATTGTCCAATTCCTCACACCTATTGATTTCGGATCGAGTCCAAAACTTGGGCAACATCATAATATGGTGGGAGGAGTCATTTCGTGAGTTTTGAGTGAAATCCAATCGCTAGAAGTATGGAATACACCAGCCACTCCAATTAGGAACGAACTGCCGTTGAACTTCAATTGTCCAATTTGGAACACCTATTGATTTCGGATCGATCCCAAAACTTGGGCAACATCATAATATGGTGGGAGGAGTCATTTGGTGAGTTTTGAGTGAAATCCAATCGCTAGGAGTATGGAATACACCAAACACTCCCATTAGGAACGAACTGCCGTCGAACTTGAATTGTCCAATTTCTCACACCTATTGATTTCGGATCGAGCCCCAAACTTGGGAAACATCAAAATATGGCGGGAGGAGTCATTTGGTGAGTTTTGAGTGAAATCCAATCGCTAGAAGTATGGAATACACCAACCACTCCAATTAGGAACGAACTGCCGTTGAACTTGAATTGTCCAATTTCTCACACCTACTGATTTCGGATCGAGACCAAAACTTGGGCAACAACATAATATGGTGGGAGGAGTCATTTAGTGAGTTTTGAGTGAAATCCAATCGCTAGAAGTATGGAATACACCAACCACTCCAATTAGGAACGAACTTCCGTTGAACTTGAATTGTCCAATTTGGAACACCTATTGATTTCAGATCGAGCCCAAAACTTGGGCGACATCATAATATGGTGGGAGGAGTCATTTGGTGAGTTTTGAGTGAAATCCAATCGCTTGAAGTATGGAATACACCAACCACTCCAATTAGGAACGAACTGCTATTGAACTTGAATTGTCCAATTTCTTACACCAATTGATTTTGGATCGAATCCCAAACTTGGGCAACATCATAATATGGTGGGAGGAGTCATTTGGTGAGTTTTAAGTGAAATCCAATCGCTAGAAGTATGGAATACACCAACCACTCCAATTAGGAACGAAACGCCGTTGAACTTGAATTGTCCAATTTCTCACACCTACTGATTTCGGATCGAGCCCAAAACTTGGGCAACATCATAATATGGTGGGAGGAGTCATTTGGTGTGTTTTGAGTGAAATCCAATCGCTAGAAGTATGTAATACACCAACCATTCCAAATAGGAACGAACTGTCGTTGAAATTGAATTGACCAATTTCTCACACGTATTGATTGCGGATCTAGCCCAAAACTTGGGCAATATCATATTATGGTGGGAGGAGTCATTTGGTGAGTTTTGAGTGAAATCCAATGGCTAGAAGTATGGAATACACCAACCACTCCAATTAGGAACGAACTGCTATTGAACTTGAATTGTCCAATTTCTCACACCTTTTGATTTTGGATCGAGTCCCAAACTTGGGCAACGTCATAATATGGTGGGAGGAGTCATTTGGCGAGTTTTAAGTGAAATCCAATCGCTAGAAGTATGGAATACACCAACCACTCCAATTAGGAACGAACAGCCGTTGAACTTGAATTGTCCAATTTCTCACACCTATTGATTTCGGATCGAGCCCAAAACTTGGGCAACATCATAATATGGTGGGAGGAGTCATTTGGTGAGTTTTGAGAGAAATCCAATCGCTATAAGTATGGAATACACCAACCACTCGAATTAGGAACGAACTGCCGTTGAACTTGAATTATCCAATTTGGAAAACCTATTGATTTCGGATCGAGACCATAACTTGGGCAACATCATAATATGGTGGGAGGAGTCATTTGGTGAGTTTTGAGTGAAATCCAATCGCTAGAAGTATAGAATACACCAACCACTACAATTTGGAAAGAACTGCCGTTGATCTTGAATTGTCCAATTTCTCACACCTATTGATTTCGGATCGAGCCCCAAACATGGGCAGCATCATAATATGGTGGGAAGAGTCATTTGGTGAGTTTTGAGTGAAATCTAATCGCTAGAAGTATGGAATACACCAACCACTCCAATTAGGAACGAAATGCCGTTGACCTTGAATTATCCAATTTGGAACACCTATTGATTTCGGATCAAGCCCAAAACTTGGGCAACATCATAATATGGTGGATGGAGTCATTTGGTGAGTTTTGAGTGAAATCCAATCGCTTGAAGTATGGAATACACCAACCACTCCAATTAGGAACGAACTGCCGTTGCACTTGAATTGTCCAATTTGGAACACCTATTGATTTCGGATCGAGACCAAAACTTGGGCAACATCATAAAATGGTGGGAGGAGTCATTTGGTGAGTTTTGAGTGAAATCCAATCGCTAGAAGTAGGGAATACACTAACCACTCCAATTAGGAACGAACTGCCGTTGAACTTGAAATGTCCAATTTCTCACACCTATTGATTTCGGATCGAGCCCAAAACTTGGGCAACATCATAATATGGTGGGAGTAGTCATTTGGTTTGTTTTGAGTGAAATCCAATCGCTAGACGTATGGAATACACCAACCATTCCAATTAGGAACGAACTGTCGTTGAAATTGAATTGACCAATTTCTCACACGTATTGATTTCGGATCGAGCCCAAAACTTGGGCAACATCATAATATGGTGGGAGTAGTCATTTGGTGTGTTTTGAGTGAAATCCAATCGCTAGAAGTATGGAATACACCAACCACTCCAATTAGGAACGAACTTCCGTTGAACTTGAATTGTCCAATTTGGAACACCTATTGATTTCGGATCGAGTCCAAAACTTGGGCAACATCATAATATGGCGGGAGGAGTCATTTGGTGAGTTTTGAGTGAAATCCAATCGCTAGAAGTATGGAATACACCAACCACTCCAATTAGGAACGAACTGCCGTTGAACTTGAATTGTCCAATTTCTCACACCTATTGATTTCAGATCGAGCCCAAAACTTGGGCAACATCATAATATGGTGGGAGTAGTCATTTGGTGTGTTTTGAGTGAAATCCAATCGCTAGAGGTATTGAATACACCAACCACTCCAATTAGGAACGAACAGCCGTTGAACTTGAATTGTCCAATTTTGAACACCTATTGATTTCGGATCGAGCCCAAAACTTGGGCAACATCATAATATGGTGGGAGGAGTCATTTGGTGAGTTTTAAGTGAAATCCAATCGCTAGAAGTATGGAATACACCAACCACTCCAATTAGGAACGAACAGCCGTTGAACTTGAATTGTCCAATTTCTCACACCTATTGATTTCGGATCGAGCCCAAAACTTGGGCAACATCATAATATGGTGGGAGGAGTCATTTGGTGAGTTTTGAGAGAAATCCAATCGCTAGAAGTATGGAATACACCAACCACTCCAATTAGGAACGAACTGCCGTTGAACATGAATTGTCCAATTTGGAACACCTCTTGATTTCAGATCGAGCCCAAAACTTGGGCGACATCATAATATGGTGGGAGGAGTCATTTGGTGAGTTTTGAGTGAAATCCAATCGCTAGAGGTATGGAATACACCAACCACTCCAATTAGGAACGTACAGCCGTTGAACTTGAATTGTCCAATTTTAAACACCTATTGATTTCGGATCGAGCCCAAAACTTGGGCAACATCATAATATGGTGGGAGGAGTCATTTGGTGAGTTTTGTGTGAAATCCAATCGCTAGAAGTATGGAATACACCAACCACTCCAATTAGGAACGAACTGCCGTTGAACTTGAATTGTCCAATTTGGAACACCTACTGATTTCGGATCGAGCCCAAAACTTGGGCAACAACATAATGTGGTGGGAGGAGTCATTTGGTGGGTTTAGAGTGAAATCCAATCGCTAGAAGTATGGAATACACCAACCACTCCAGTTAGGAACGAACTGCCGTTGAACTTGAATTGTCCAATTTGGAACACCTATTGATTTCGGATCGAGCCCAAAACTTGGGCAACATCATAATATGGTGGGAGGAGTCATTTGGTGAGTTTTTAGTGAAATCCAATCGCTAGACGTATGGAATACACAAACCACTCCAATTTGGAACAAACTGTCGTTGAAATTGAATTGACCAATTTCTCACACCTATTGATTTCGGATCGAGCCCAAAACTTGGGCAACCTCATAATATGGTGAGAGGAGTCATTTGGTGAGTTTTGAGTGAAATCCAATCGCTAAAAATATGGAATACACCAACCACTCCAGTTAGGAACGAACTGCCGTTGAACTTGAATTGTCCCATTTGGAACACCTATTGATTTCGGATCGAGCCCAAAACTTGGGCAACATCATATTATGGTGGGAGGAGTCATTTGGTGAGTTTTGAGTGAAATCCAATCGCTAGAAGTATGGAATACACCAACCACTCCAATTAGGAACGAACTGCCGTTGAACTTGAATTGTCCAATTTGGAACACCTATTGATTTCAGATCGAGCCCAAAACTTGGGCGACATCATAATATGGTGGGAGGAGTCATTTGGTGAGTTTTGAGTGAAATCCAATCGCTAGAAGTATGGAATACACCAACCACTCCAATTAGGAACGAACTGCTATTGAACTTGAATTGTCCACTTTCTCACACCTATTGATTTCGGAACGAGCCCAAAACTTGGGCAACATCATAATATGGTGGGAGGAGTCATTTGGAGGGTTTTGAGTGAAATCCAATCGCTAGAAGTATGTAATACACCAACCATTCCAATTAGGAACGAACTGTCGTTGAAATTGAATTGACCAATTTCTCACACGTATTGATTTCGGATCTAGCCCAAAACTTGGGCAATATCATATTATGGTGGGAGGAGTCATTTGGTGAGTTTTGAGTGAAATCCAATCGCTAGAAGTATGGAATACACCAACCACTCCATTTAGGAACGAAGTGCCGTTGAACTTGAATTGACCAATTTCTCACACCTATTGATTTTGGATCGAGTCCCAAACTTGGGCAACATCATAATATGGTGGGAGGAGTCATTTGGTGAGTTTTAAGTGAAATCCAATCGCTAGAAGTATGGAATACACCAACCACTCCAATTAGGAACGAACCGCCGTTGAACTTGAATTGTCCAATTTTGAACACCTACTGACTTCGGATCGAGCCCAAAACTTGGGCAACAACATAATGTGGTGGGAGGAGTCATTTGGTGAGTTTTGAGTGAAATCCAATCGCGAGAAGTATGGAATACACCAACCACTCCAATTTGCAACGAACCGCCGTTGAACTTGAATTGTCCAATTTGGAACACCTATTGATTTCGGGTCGAGCCCTAAACTTGGGCAACAACATAATGTGGTGGGATGAGTCATTTGGTGAGTTTTGGTTGAAATCCAATCGCTAGAAGTATGGAATACACCAACCACTCCAATTAGGAACGAACAGCCGTTGAACTTGAATTCTCCAATTTGGAACACCTATTGATTTCGGATCGAGCCCAAAACTTGTGCAACATCATAATATGGTGGGAGGAGTCATTTGGTGAGTTTTGAGTGAAATCCAATCGCTAAAAGTATGGAATACACCAACCACTCAAATTAGGAACGAACTGCCGTGGAACTTGAATTGTCCAATTTGGAACACCTATTGATTTCAGATCGAGCCCAAAACTTGGGCGACATCATAATATGGTGGGAGGAGTCATTTGGTGAGTTTTGAATGAAATCCAATCGCTAGAAGTATGGAATACACCAACCACACCAATTCGGAACGAACTGCCGTTGAACTTGAATTGTCCAATTTGGAAAACCTATTGATTTCGGATCGAGACCATAACTTGGGCAACATCATAATATGGTGGGAGGAGTCATTTGGTCAGTTTTGAGTGAAATCCAATCGCTAGAAGTATAGAAAACACCAACCACTACAATTTGGAACGAACTGCCGTTGATCTTGAATTGTCCAATTTCTCACACCTATTGATTTCGGATCGAGCCCAAAACTTGGCCAACAACATAATGTGGTGGGAGGAGTCATTTCGTGAGTTTTGAGTGAAATCCAATCGCGAGAAGTATGGAATACGCCAACCACTCCAATTAGGACGAACTGCCGTTGAACTTGAATTGTCCAATTTGGAACACCTATTGATTTTGTATCGAGCCGAAAACTTGGGCAACATCAAAATATGGTGGGAGGAGTCATTTGGTGAGTTTTAAGTGAAATCTAATCGCTAGAAGTATGGAATACACCAACCACTCCAATTAGGAACGAACTGCCGTTGAACTTGAATTGTCCAATTTCTCACACCTATTGATTTCGGATCGAGCCCAAAACTTAGACAACATCATAATATGGTGGGAGGAGTCATTCGGTTAGTTTTGAGTGAAATCCAATCGCTAGAAGTGTGGAATACACCAACCACTCCAATTAGGAACGAACTGCCGTTGAACTTGAGTTGTCCAATTTCTCACACCTATTGATTTCGGATGGAAACCCAAACTTGTGCAACATCATAATATGATGGGAGGAGCTATTTGGTGAGTTTTGAGGGAAATCCAATCACTAGAAGTATGGAACACACCAACCACTCCAATTAAGAACGAACTGCCGTTGAACTTAAATTGTCCAATTTCTCACCCCTATTGAGTTCAGATCGAGCCCAAAACTTGGGCAACATCATAATATGGTGGGAGGAGTCATTTGGAGAGTTTTGAGTGAAATCGAATCGCTAGAAGTATGGAATACACCAACCACTCCAATTAGGAACGAACTGCCGTTGAACTTGAATTGTCCAATTTGGAACACCTATTGATTTCGAGTCGAGCCCAAACCTTGGGCAACATCATAATATGGTGTTTGGAGTCATTTGGTGAGTTTTGAGTGAAATCCAATCGCTAGAAGTATGGAATACACCAACCACTCCAATTAGGAACGAACCGCCGTTGAACTTGAATTGTCCAATTTGGAACACCTATTGATTTCGGATCGAGCCCAAAACTTGGGCAACATCATAATATGGTGGGAGGAGTCATTTGGTGAGTTTTGAGTGAAATCCAATCGCTAGAAGTACGGAATACACCAACCACTCCAATTAGGAACGAACTGCCGTTGAACTTGAATTGTCCAATTTGGAACACCTATTGATTTCGAATCGAGCCCAAAACTTAGACAACAACATAATATGGTGGGATGAGTCATTTGGTGTGTTTTGAGTGAAATCCATTCGCTAGAAGTATGGAATACACCAACCACTCCAACTCGGAACGAACTGCCGTTGAACTTGAATTGTCCAATTTGGAACACCTATTGATTTCGGATCGAGCCCAAAACATGGGCAACATCATAATATGGTGGGAGGAGTCATTTAGTGAGTTTTGAGAGAAATCCAATCGCTAGAAGTATGGAATACACCAACCACTCCAATTAGGAACGAACTGCCGTTGAACTTGAATTGTCTAATTTCTCACACCTATTGATTTCGGATCGGCCCCAAAACTTGGGCAACATCCTAATATGGTGGGAGGAGTCGTCTGGTGAGTTTTGAGTGAAATCCAATCGCTAGAAGTATGGAATACACCAACCACTCCAATTAGGAACGAACTGCCGTTGAACTTGAATTGTCCAATTTGGAACACCTATTGATTTCGGATCGAGCCCAAAACTTGGGCAACATCATAATATGGTGGGAGGAGTCATTTGGTGAGTTTTGAGTGAAATCCAATCGCTAGAAGTATGGAATACACCAACCACTCCAATTAGGAACGAACTGCCGTTGAACTTTAGTTGTCCACTTTCTCACACCTATTGATTTCGGATCGAGCCCCAAACTTCGGCAACATCATAATATGGTGGGAGGAGTCATTTGGTGAGTTTTGAATGAAATCCAATCGCTGGAAGTATGGAATACACCAACCACTCCAATTAGGAACGAACTGCCGTTGAACTTGTATTGTTCAATTTGGAACACCTATTGATTTCGGATCGAGCCCAAACCTTGGGCAACATCACAATATGGTGGGAGGAGTCATTTGGTGATTTTTGAGTGAAATCCAATCGCTAGAAGTATGGAATACACCAACCACTCCAATTAGGAACGAACTGTCGTTGAACTTGAATTGTCCAATTTCTCACACCTATTGATTTCGGATCGAGCCCAAGACTTGGGCAACATCATAATATGGTGGGAGGAGTCATTTGGTGAGTTTTGAGTGAAATCCAATCGCACGAGGTATGGAATACACCAACCACTCCAATTAGGAACGAACTGCGGTTGAACTTGAATTGTCTAATTTCTCACACCTATTGATTTCGGATCGGGCCCAAAACTTGGGCAACATCCTAACATGGTGGGAGGAGTCGTCTGGTGAGTTTTGAGTGAAATCCAATCGCTAGAAGTATGGAATACACCAACCATTCCAATTAGGAACGAACTGCTGTTGAACTTGAATTGTCCAATTTGTAACACCTATTGATTTCGGATCGAGCCCAAAACATGGGCAACATCATAATATGGTGGGAGGAGTCATTTAGTGAGTTTTGAGTGAAATCCAATCGCTAGAATTATGGAATACACCAACCACTCCAATTAGGAACGAACTGCCGTTGAACTAGAATTGTCCAATTTCTCACACCTATTGATTTCGGATCGAGCCCAAAACTTGGGCAACATCATAATATGGTGGGAGGAGTCATTTGGTGAGTTTTGAGTGAAATCCAATCGCTAGAAGTATGGAATACACCAACCACTCCAATTAGGAACGAACTGCCGTTGAACTTGAGTTGTCCACTTTCTCACACCTATTGATTTCGGATCGAGCCCCAAACTTGGGCAACATCATAATATGGTGGGAGGAGTCATTTGGTGAGTTTTGAGTGAAATCCAATCGCTAGAAGTATGGAATACACCAACCACTCCAATTGGGAACGAACTGCCGTTGAACTTGAATTGTCCAATTTCTCACACCTATTGATTTCGGATCGAGCCCAAAACTTGGGCAACATCATAATATGGTGGGAGGAGTCATTTGGTGAGTTTTGAGTGAAATCCAATCGCTAGAAGTATGGAATACACTAACCACTCCAATTAGGAACGAACTGCCGTTGAACTTGAATTGTCCAATTTGGAACACCTAATGATTTCGGATCGAGCTCAAAACTTGGGCAACATCATAATATGGTGGGAGGAGTCATTTGGTGATTTTTGAGTGAAATCCAATCGCTAGAAGTATGGAATACACCAACCACTCCAATTAGGAACGAACTGCCGTTGAACTTGAATTCTCCAATTTCTCACACCTATTGATTTCGGATCGGGCCCAAAACGTGGGCAACATCATAATATGGTGGGAGGAGTCATTTGGTGAGTTTTGAGTGAAATCCAATCGCTAGAAGTACGGAATACACCAACCACTCCAATTAGGAACGAACTGCCGTTGAAATTGAATTGTCCAATTTGGAACACCTATTGATTTCGGATCGAGCCCAAAACTTAGACAACAACATAATATGGTGGGATGAGTCATTTGGTGTGTTTTGAGTGAAATCCATTCGCTAGAAGTATGGAATACACCAAACACTCCAACTCGGAACGAACTGCCGTTGAACTTGAATTGTCCAATTTGGAACACCTATTGATTTCGGATCGAGCCCAAAACATGGGCAACATCATAATATGGTGGGAGGAGTCATTTAGTGAGTTTTGAGTGAAATCCAATCGCTAGAATTATGGAATACACCAACCACTCCAATTAGGAACGAACTGCCGTTGAACTTGAATTGTCCAATTTCTCACACCTATTGATTTCGGATCGAGCCCAAAACTTGGGCAACATCATAATATGGTGGGAGGAGTCATTTGGTGAGTTTTGAGTGAAATCCAATCGCTAGAAGTATGGAATATACCAACCACTCCAATTAGGAACGAACTGCCGTTGAACTTGAATTGTCCAATTTGGAACACCTATTGATTTCGGATCGAGCCCAAAACTTGGGCAACATCATAATATGGTGGGAGGAGTCATTTGGTGAGTTTTGAGTGAAATCCAATCGCTAGAAGTATGGAATACACCAACAACTCCAATTAGGAACGAACTGCCGTTGAACTTGAATTGTCCAATTTCTCAAACCTATTGATTTCGGATGGAACCCTAAACTTGTGCAACAACATAATATGGTGGGAGGAGTCATTTTGTGAGTTTTGAGTGAAATCCAATCGCTAGAAGTATGTAATACACCAACAACTCCAATTAGGAACGAACTGCCGTTGAACTTAAACTGTCCAATTTCTCACACCTATTGAGTTCGGATCGAGCCCAAAACTTGGGCAAAATCATAATATGGTGGGAGGAGTCATTTGGTGAGTTTTGAGTGAAATCCAATCGCTAGAAGTGTGGAATACACCAACCACTCCAATTGGGAACGAACTGCTGTTGAACTTGAATTGTCCAATTTCTCACACCTATTGATTTCGGATCGGGCCCAAAACTTGGGCAACATCCTAATATGGTGGGAGGAGTCGTCTGGTGAGTTTTGAGTGAAATCCAATCGCTAGAAGTATGGAATACACCAACCACTCCAATTAGGCACGAACTGTCGTTGAACTTGAATTGTTCAATTGGAACACCTATTAATTTCGGATCGAGACCAAAACTTGGGCAACATCGTAATACGGTGGGAGGAGTCACTTTGTGAGTTTTGAGTAAAATCCAATCGCTAGAAGTATGGAATACACCAACCACTCCAATTAGGAACGAACGGCCGTTGAACTTTAATTGTCCAATTTCACACAACTATTTATTTCATATCGAGCCCCAAACTTGGGGAACATCATAATATGGTGGGAGGAGTCATTTGGTGGGTTTTGAGTGAAATCCAATCGATAGAAGTATGGAATACACCAACCACTCCAATTAGGAACGAACTGCCGTTGAACTTGGATTGTCCAATTTCTCACACCTATTGATTTCGGATCGGGCCCAAAACTTGGGCAACATCATAATATGGTGGGAGGAGTCATTTGGTGAGTTTTGAGTGAAATCCAATCGCTAGAAGTATGGAATATACCAACCACTCCAATTAGGAACGAACTGTCGTTGAACTTGAATTGTCCAATTTGGAACACCTATTGATTTCGGATCGAGCCCAAAACTTGGGCAACATCATAATATGGTGGGAGGAGTCATTTGGTGAGTTTTGAGTGAAATCCAATCGCTAGAAGTATGGAATACACCAACCACTCCAATTAGGAACGAACTGCCGTTGAACTTGAATTGTCCAATTTCTCAAACCTATTGATTTCGGATGGAACCCTAAACTTGTGCAACAACATAATATGGTGGGAGGAGTCATTTTGTGAGTTTTGAGTGAAATCCAATCGCTAGAAGTATGTAATACACCAACAACTCCAATTTGGAACGAACTGCCGTTGAACTTAAATTGTCCAATTTCTCACACCTATTGAGTTCGGATCGAGCCCAAAACTTGGGCAACATCATAATATGGTGGGAGGAGTCATTTGGTGAGTTTTGAGTGAAATCCAATCGCTAGAAGTGTGGAATACACCAACCACTCCAATTGGGAACGAACTGCCGTTGAACTTGAATTGTCCAATTTCTCACACCTATTGATTTCGGATCGGGCCCAAAACTTGGGCAACATCCTAATATGGTGGGAGGAGTCGTCTGGTGAGTTTTGAGTGAAATCCAATCGCTAGAAGTATGGAATACACCAACCACTCCAATTAGGAACGAACTGACGTTGAACTCGAATTGTCCAATTTCTCACACCTATTGATTTCGGATCGGGCCCAAAACTTGGGCAACATCCTAATATGGTGGGAGGAGTTGTCTGGTGAGTTTGGAGTGAAATCCAATCGCTAGAAGTATGGAATACACCAACCACTCCAATTAGGAACGAACTGCCGTTGAACTTGAATTGTCCAATTTGGAACACCTATTGATTTCGGATCGAGCCCAAAACTTGGGCAACATCATAATATGGTGGGAGGAGTGATTTGGTGAGTTTTGAGTGAAATAAATCGCTAGAAGTATGGAATACACCAACCACTCCAATTAGGAACGAACTGCCGTTGAACTTGAGTTGTCCACTTTCTCACACCTATTGATTTCGGATCGAGCCCCAAACTTGGGCAACATCATAATATGGTGGGAGGAGTCATTTGGTGAGTTTTGAGTGAAATCCAATCGCTAGAAGTATGGAATACACCAACCACTCCAATTAGGAACGAACTGCCGTTGAACTTGAATTGTCCAATTTGGAACACCTATTGATTTCGGATCGAGCCCAAAACTTGGGCAACATCATAATATGGTGGGAGGAGTCATTTGGTGAGTTTTGAGTGAAATCCAATCGCTAGAAGTGTGGAATACACCAACCACTCCAATTGGGAACGAACTGCCGTTGAACTTGAATTGTCCAATTTCTCACACCTATTGATTTCGGATCGGGCCCAAAACTTGGGCAACATCCTAATATGGTGGGAGGAGTCGTCTGGTGAGTTTTGAGTGAAATCCAATCGCTAGAAGTATGGAATACACCAACCACTCCAATTAGGAACGAACTGACGTTGAACTCGAATTGTCCAATTTCTCACACCTATTGATTTCGGATCGGGCCCAAAACTTGGGCAACATCCTAATATGGTGGGAGGAGTTGTCTGGTGAGTTTGGAGTGAAATCCAATCGCTAGAAGTATGGAATACACCAACCACTCCAATTAGGAACGAACTGCCGTTGAACTTGAATTGTCCAATTTGGAACACCTATTGATTTCGGATCGAGCCCAAAACTTGGGCAACATCATAATATGGTGGGAGGAGTGATTTGGTGAGTTTTGAGTGAAATAAATCGCTAGAAGTATGGAATACACCAACCACTCCAATTAGGAACGAACTGCCGTTGAACTTGAGTTGTCCACTTTCTCACACCTATTGATTTCGGATCGAGCGCCAAACTTGGGCAACATCATAATATGGTGGGAGGAGTCATTTGGTGAGTTTTGAGTGAAATCCAATCGCTAGAAGTATGGAATACACCAACCACTCCAATTAGGAACGAACTGCCGTTGAACTTGAATTGTCCAATTTGGAACACCTATTGATTTCGGATCGAGCCCAAAACTTGGGCAACATCATAATATGGTGGGAGGAGTCATTTGGTGAGTTTTGAGTGAAATCCAATCGCTAGAAGTATGGAATACACCAACCACTCCAATTAGGAACGAACTGCCGTTGAACTTGAATTGTCCAATTTCTCAAACCTATTGATTTCGGATGGAACCCTAAACTTGTGCAACAACATAATATGGAGGGAGGAGTCATTTTGTGAGTTTTGAGTGAAATCCAATCGCTAGAAGTATGTAATACACCAACAACTCCAATTAGGAACGAACTGCCGTTGAACTTAAATTGTCCAATTTCTCACACCTATTGAGTTCGCATCGAGCCCAAAACTTGGGCAACATCATAATATGGTGGGAGGAGTCATTTGGTGAGTTTTGAGTGAAATCCAATCGCTAGAAGTGTGGAATACACCAACCACTCCAATTGGGAACGAACTGCCGTTGAACTTGAATTGTCCAATTTCTCACACCTATTCATTTCGGATCGGGCCCAAAACTTGGGCAACATCCTAATATGGTGGGAGGAGTCGTCTGGTGGGTTTTGAGTGAAATCCAATCGCTAGAAGTATGGAATACACCAACCACTCCAATTAGGAACGAACTGCCGTTGAACTCGAATTGTCCAATTTCTCACACCTATTGATTTCGGATCGGGCCCAAAACTTGGGCAACATCCTAATATGGTGGGAGGAGTCGTCTGGTGGGTTTGGAGTGAAATCCAATCGCTAGAAGTATGGAATACACCAACCACTCCAATTAGGAACGAACTGCCGTTGAACTTGAATTGTCCAATTTGGAACACCTATTGATTTCGGATCGAGCCCAAAACTTGGGCAACATCGTAATATGGTGGGAGGAGTCATTCGGTGAGTTTTGAGTGAAATCCAATCGCTAGAAGTATGGAATACACCAACCACTCCAATTCCGAACTAACTGCTGTTGAACTTGAATTGTCCAATTTCTCACACCTATTGATTTCGGATCGGGCCCCAAACTTGGGCAACATCATAATATGGTGGGAGGAGTCAATTGGTGAGTTTTGAGTGAAATCCAATCGCTAGAAGTACGGAATACACCAACCACTCCAATTAGGAACGAACTGCCGTTGAACTTGAATTGTCCAATTTCTTACACCAATTGATTTCGGATCGAGCCCAAAACTTGGGCAACATCGTTATATGGTGGGAGGAGTGATTTGGTGAGTTTTGAGTGAAATCCAATCGCTAGAAGTATGGAATACACCAACCACTCCAATTAGGAACGAACTGCCGTTGAACTTGAATTGTCCAATTTGGAACTCCTATTGATTTCGGATCGAGCCGAAAAATTGAGTAACATCATAATATGGTGGGAGGAGTCATTTGGTGAGTTTTGAGTGAAATCCAATCGCTAGAAGTATGGAATACACCAACCACTCCAATTAGGAACGAACTGCCGTTGAACTTGAATTGTCCAATTTGGAACACCTATTGATTTCGGATCGAGCCTAAAACTTGGGCGACATTATAATATGGTGGGAGGAGTCATTTGGTGAGTTTTGAGTGAAATCCAATCGCTAGAAGTATGGAATACACCAACCACTCCAATTAGGAACAAACTGCCGTTGAACTTGAATTGTCCAATTTGGAACACCTGTTGATTTCGGATCGACCCTCAAACTTGGGCGACATCATAATATGGTGGGAGGAGTCATTTGGTGAGTTTTGAGTGAAATCCAATCGCTAGAAGTATGGAATACACCAACCACTCCAATTAGGAACTAACTCCCGTTGAACTTGAATTGTCCAATGTCTCACACCTATTAATTTCGGATCGAGCCCAAAACTTGGGCAACATCATAATATGGTGGGAGGAGTCATTTGGTGAGTTTTGAGTGAAATCCATTCGCTAGAAGTATGGAATACACCAACCACTCCAATTAGGAACGAACTGCCGTTGAACTTGAATTGTCCAATGTCTCACACCTATCGATTTCGAATCGAGCCCAAAACTTGGGCAACATCGTAATATGGTGGGAGGAGTAATTTGGTGAGTTTTGAGTGAAATCCAATCGCTTGAAGTATGGAATACACCAACCACTCCAATTAGGAACGAACTGCCGTTGAACTTGAATTGTCCAATTTGGAACACCTATTGATTTCGGATCGAGCCCAAAACTTGAGCAACATCATAATTTGGTGGAAGGCGTCATTTGGTGAGTTTTGAGTGAAATCCAATCGCTAGAAGTATGGAATACACCAACCACTCCAATTAGGAACGAACTGCCGTTGAACTTGAATTGTCCAATTTGGAACACCAATTGATTTCGGATCGAGCCCAAAACTTGGGCAACATCATAATATGGTGGGAGGAGTCATTTGGTTAGTTTTGAGTGAAATCCAATCGCTAAAAGTATGGAATACACCAACCACTCCAATTAGGAACGAACTGCGGTTGAACTTGAATTGTCCAATTTGGAACACCAATTGATTTCGGATCGAGCCAAAAACTTGGGCAACACCATAACGTGGTGGGAGGAGTCATTTGGTGAGTTTTGAGGGAAATCCAATCGCTAGAAGTATGGAATACACCAACCACTCCAATTAGGAACGAACTGCCTTTGAACTTGAATTGTCCAATTTGGAACACCTATTGATTTCGGATCGAGCCCAAAACTTGAGTAACATCATAATATGGTGGGAGGAGTCATTTGGTGAGTTTTGAGTGAAATCCAATCGCTAGAAGTGTTGAATACACCAACCACTCCAATTAGGAACAAACTGCCGTTGAACTTGAATTGTCCAATTTGGAACACCTATTTATTTCAGATCGAGCCCAAAACTTAGGCAACATCATAATATGGTTGGAGGAGTCATTTGGTGAGTTTTGAGTGAAATCCAATCGCTAGAAGTATGGAATACACCAACCGCACCCATTAGGAACGAACTGCTGTTGAACTTGAATTGTCCAATTTCTCACACCTATTGATTTCGGATCGAGCCCAAAACTTGGGCAACATCATAATATGGTGGGAGGAGTCATTTGGTGAGTTTTGAGTGAAATCCATTCGCTAGAAGTATGGAATACACCAACCACTCCAATTAGGAACGAACTGCCGTTGACCTTGAATTGTCCAATTTTTCACACCTATTGATTTCGGATCGCGCCCGAAACTTGGGCAACATCATAATATGGTGGGAGTAGTCATTTGGGGAGTTTTGAGTGAAATCCAATCGCTCGAAGTATGGAATACACCAACCACTCCAATTAGGATCGAACTGCCATTGAACTTGAATTGTCCAATTTCTCACACCAATTGATTTCGGATCGAGCCCAAAACTTGGGCAACATCATAATTTGGTGGGAGGAGTCATTTGGGAAGTTTTGAGTGAAATCCAATGGCTAGAAGTATGGAATACACCAACCACTACAATTAGGAACGAAATGCCGTTGAACTTGAATTGTCCAATTTGGAAAACCTATTGATTTCGGATCGAGCCCAAAGCTTGGGCAACATCATAATATGGTGGGAGAAGTCATTTGGTGGGTTTTGAGTGAAATCCAATCGCTAGAAGTATGGAATACACCAACCACTCCAATTAGGAACGAAATGCTGTTGAACTTGAATTGTCCAATTTCTCACACCTATTAATTTCGGATCGAGCCCAAAACTTGGGCAACATCATAATATGGTGGGAGGAGTCATTTGGTGAGTTTTGAGTGAAATCCATTCGCTAGAAGTATGGAATACACCAACCACTCCAATTAGGAACGAACTGCCGTTGAACTTGAATTGTCCAATTTCTCACACCTGTTGATTTCGGATCGAGCCTCAAACCTGGGCAACATCATAATATGGTGGGAGGAGTCATTTGGTGAGTTTTGGGTGAAATCCAATTGCTAGAAGTATGGAATACACCAACCATTCCAATTAGGAACGAACTGCCGTTGAACTTGAATTGTCCAATTTGGAACACCTATTGATTTCGGATCGAGCCCAAAACTTGGGCAACATCATAATATGGTGGGAGGAGTCATTTGGTGAGTTTTGAGTGAAATCCAATTGCTAGAAGTATGGAATACACCAACCACTCCAATTAGGAACGAACTGCCGTTGAACTTGAATTGTCCAATTTGGAACACCTATTGATTTCGGATCGAGCCTAAAACTTGGGCGACGTCATAATATGGTGGGAGGAATCATTTGGTGAGTTTTGAGTGAAATCCAATCGCTAGAAGTATGGAATACACCAACCACTCCAATTAGGAACAAACTGCCGTTGAACTTGAATTGTCCAATTTGGAACACCTGTTGATTTCGGATCGACCCTCAAACTTGGGCGACATCATAATATGGTGGGAGGAGTCATTTGGTTAGTTTTGAGTGAAATCCAATCGCTAGAAGTATGCCGTACACCAACAACTCCAATTAGGAACGAACTGCCGATGAACTTAAATTGTCCAATTTCTCACACCTATTGAGTTCAGATCGAGCCCAAAACTTGGGCAACATCATAATATGGTGGGAGGAGTCATTTGGGGAGTTTTGAGTGAAATGCAATCGCTAGAAGTATGGAATACACCAACCACTCCAATTAGGAACAAACTGCCGTTGAACTTGAATTGTCCAATTTCTCACACCTATTGATTTCGGATCGAGCCCAAAACATGGGCAACATCATAATATGGTGGGAGGAGTCATTTGGTGAGTTTTGAGTGAAATCCAATCGCTAGAAGTATGGAATACACCAACTCCTCCAATTAGGAACGAACTGCCGCTGAACTTGAATTGTCCAATTTCTCACACCTATTGATATCGGATCGAGCCCAAAACTTGGGCAACATCGTAATATGGTGGGAGGAGTCATTTGGTGAGTTTTGAGTGAAATCCAATCGCTAGAAGTATGGAATACACCGACCACTCCAATTAGGAAAGAACTGCCGTTGAACTTGAATTGCCCAATTTCTCACACCTATTAATTTCGGATGGAACCCCAAACTTGTGCAACATCATAATATGGTGGGAGGAGTAATTTGGTGAGTTTTGAGTGAAATCTAATCGCTAGAAGTATGGAATACACCAACCACTCCAATTAGGAACAAACTGCCGTTGAACTTGAATTGTCCAATTTCTCACACCTATTGATTTCGGATCGAGCCCAAAACTTGGGCAACATCATAATATGGTGGGAGGAGTCATTTGGTGAGTTTTGAGTGAAATCCAATCGCTAGAAGTATGGAATACACCGACCACTCCAATTAGGAACGAACTGCCGTTGAACTTGAAATGTCCAATTTCTCACACCTATTGATTTCGGATCGAGCCCAAAACTTGGGCAACATCATAATATGGAGGGAGGAGTCATTTGGTGAGTTTTGAGTGAAATCCAATCGCTAGAAGTATGGAATACACCAACCACTCCAATTAGGAACGAATTGCCGTGGAACTTGAATTGTCCAATTTCTCACACCTATTGATTTCGGATCGAGCCCAAAACTTGGGCAACATCATAATATGGTGGGAGGAGTCATTTGGTGAGTTTTGAGTGAAATCCAATCGCTAGAAGTATGGAATACACCAACCACTCCAATTAGGAACAAACTGCCGTTGAACTTGAATTGTCCAATTTGGAACACCTATTGATTTCGGATCTAGCCCAAAACTTGGGCAACATCATAATATGGTGGGAGGAGTCATTTGGTGAGTTTTGAGTGAAATCCAATCTCTAGAAGTATGGAATACACCAACCACTCCAATTAGGAACGAACTGCCGTGGAACTTGAATTGTCCAATTTCTCACACCTATTGATTTCGGATCGAGCCCAAAACTTGGGCAACATCATAATATGGTGGGAGGAGTCATTAGGTGAGTTTTGAGTGAAATCCAATCGCTAGAAGTATGGAATACACCAACCACTCCAATTAGGAACAAACTGCCGTTGAACTTGAATTGTCCAATTTGGAACACCTATTGATTTCGGATCGAGCCCAAAACTTGGGCAACATCATAATATGGTGGGAGGAGTCATTTGGTGAGTTTTGAGTGAAATCCAATCGCTAGAAGTATGGAATACACCAACCATTCCAATTAGGAACGAACTGCCGTTGAACTTGAATTGTCCAATTTGTCACACCTATTGATTTCGGATTGTGCCCAAAACTTGGGCAACATCATAATACGGTGGGAGGAGTCATTTGGTGAGTTTTGAGTGAAATCCAATCGCTAGAAGTATGCAATACACCAACCATTCCAATTAGGAACGAACTGCCGGTGAACTTGAATTGTCCAATTTGGAACACCTATTGATTTCGGATCGAGCCCAAAACTTGGGCAACATCATAATATGGTGGGAGGAGTCATTTGATGAGTTTTGAGTGAAATCCAATCGCTAGAAGTATGGAATACACCAACCACTCCAATTAGGAACGAACTGCCGTTGAACTTGAATTGTCCAATTTGGAACACCTATTGATTTCGGATAGAGCCCAAAACTTGGGCAACATCATAATATGGTGGGAGGAGTCATTTGGTGAGTTTTGAGTGAAATCCAATCACTAGAAGTATGGAATACACCAACCACTCCAATTAGGAACGAACTGCCGTTGAACTTGAATTGTCCAATGTCTCACACCTATTGATTTCGGATCCAGCCCAAAACTTGGGCAACTTCATAATATGGTGGGGGGACTCATTTGGTGAGTTTTGAGTGAAATCCAATCGCTAGAAGTATGGAATACACCAAGCACTCCAATTAGGAACGAACTGCTGTTGAACTTGAATTGTCCAATTTGGAACACCTATTGATTTCGGATCGAGCCCAACACTTGGGCAACATCGTAATATGGTGGGAGGAGTCATTTGGTGAGTTTTGAGTGAAATCCAATCGCTAGAAGTATGGAATACACCAACCACTCCAATTAGGAACGAACTGCCGTTGAACTTGAATTGTCCAATTTCTCACACCTATTGGTTTCGGATCGAGCCCAAAACTTCGGCAACATCATAATATGGTGGGAGGAGTCATTTGGTGAGTTTTGAGTGAAATCCAATCGCTAGAAGTATGGAATACACCGACCACTCCAATTAGGAACGAACTGCCGTTGAACTTGAATTGTCCAATTTCTCACACCTATTGATTTCGGATCGAGCCCAAAACTTGGGCAACATCATAATATGGTGGGAGGAGTCATTTGGTGAGTTTTGAGTGAAATCCAATCGCTAGAAGTATGGAATACACCGACCACTCCAATTAGGAACGAACTACCGTTGAACTTGAATTGTCCAATTTCTCTCACCTATTGATTTCGGATCGAGCATAAAACTTGGGCAACATCATAATATGGTGGGAGGAGTCATTTGATGAGTTTTGAGTGAAATCCAATCGCTAGAAGTATGGGATACAACAACCACTCGAATTAGGAACGAACTGCCGTTGAACTTGAATTGTCCAATTTCTCACACCTATTGATTTCGGATCGAGCCCAAAACTTGGGCAACATCATAATATGGTGGGAGGAGTCATTTGGTGAGTTTTGAGTGAAATCCAATCGCTAGAAGTTTGGAAAACACCAACCACTCCAATTTGGAACGAACTGCCGTTGAACTTGAATTGTCCAATTTCTCACACCTATTGGTTTCGGATCGAGCCCAAAACTTGGGCAACATCATAATATGGTGGGAGGAGTCATTTGGTGAGTTTTGAGTGAAATCCAATTGCTAGAAGTATGGAATACACCAACCACTCCAATTAGGAACGAACTGCCGTTGAACTTGAATTGTCCAATTTGGAACACCTGTTGATTTCGGATCGTGCCCAAAACTTGGGCAACATCATAATATGGTGGGAGGAGCCGTTTGGTGAGTTTTGAGTGAAATCCAATCGCTAGAAGTATGGAATACACCAACCACTCCAATTAGGAACGAACTGTCGTTGAACTTGAATTGTCCAATTTCTCACACCTATTGATTTTGGGACGGGCCCAAAACTTGGGCAACATCATAATATGGTGGGAGGAGTCATTTGGTGAGTTTTGAGTGAAATCCAATCGCTAGAAGTATGGAATACACCAACCACTCCAATTAGGAACGAACTGCCGTTGAACTTGAATTGTCCAATTTGGAACACCTATTGATTTCGGATCGAGCCCAAAACTTGGGCAACACCATAATATGGTGGGAGGAGTCATTTGGTGAGTTTTGAGTGAAATCCAATCGCTAGAAGTATGGAATACACCAACCACTCCAATTAGGAACGAACTGTCGTTGAACTTGAATTGTCCAATTTGGAACACCTATTGATTTCGGATCAAGACGAAAACTTGGGCAACATCATAATATGGTGGGAGGAGTCATTTGGTGAGTTTTGAGTGAAATCCAATCGCTAGAAGTATGGAATACACCAACCACTCCAATTAGGAACGAACTGCCGTTGAACTTGAATTGTCCAATTTCACACACCTGTTGATTTCGGATCGAGCCGAAAACTTGAGTAACATCATAATATGGTGGGAGGAGTCATTTGGAGACTTTTGAGTGAAATCCAATCGCTAGAAGTATGGAAGACACCAACCACTCCAATTAGGAACGAACTGCCTTCGAACTTGAATTGTCCAATTTGGAACTCCTATTGATTTCGGATCGAGCCGAAAAATTGAGTAACATCATAATATGGTGGGAGGAGTCATTTGGTGAGTTTTGAGTGAAATCCAATCGCTAGAAGTATGGAATACACCAACCACTCCAATTAGGAACGAACTGCCGTTGAACTTGAATTGTCCAATTTCTCACACCTATTGATTTTGGGACGAGCCCAAAACTTGGGCAACATCATAATATGGTGGGAGGAGTCATTTGGTGAGTTTTGAGTGAAATCCAATCGCTAGAAGTATGGAATACACCAACTACTCCAATTAGGAACGAACTGCCGTTGAACTTGAATTGTCCAATTTCACACACCTATTGATTTCGGATCGAGCCGAAAACTTGAGTAACATCATAATATGGTGGGAGGAGTCATTTGGAGAGTTTAGAGTGAAATCCAATCGCTAGAAGTATGGAAGACACCAACCACTCCAATTAGGAACGAACTGCCTTTGAACTTGAATTGTCCAATTTGGAACTCCTATTGATTTCGGATCGAGCCGAAAAATTGAGTAACATCATAATATGGTGGGAGGAGTCATTTGGTGAGTTTTGAGTGAAATCCAATCGCTAGAAGTATGGAATACACCAACCACTCCAATTAGGAACGAACTGCCGTTGAACTTGAATTGTCCAATGTGGAACACCTATTGATTTCGGATCGAGCCCAAAACTTGGGCAACACCATAATATGGTGGGAGGAGTCATTTGGTGAGTTTTGAGTGAAATCCAATCGCTAGAAGTATGGAATACACCAACCACTCCAATTAGGAACGAACTGCCGTTGAACTTGAATTGTCCAATTTCTCACACCTATTGATTTCGGATCGAGCCCAAAACTTGGGCAACAAGATAATATGGTGGGAGGAGTCATTTGGTTAGTTTTGAGTGAAATCCAATCGCTAGAAGTATGGAATACACCAACCACTCCAATTAGGAACGAACTGCCGTTGAACTTGAA
Organism: Prunus avium; assembly: GCF_965620075.1. Classification (NCBI taxonomy): domain Eukaryota; kingdom Viridiplantae; phylum Streptophyta; class Magnoliopsida; order Rosales; family Rosaceae; genus Prunus; species Prunus avium. Next base: position 8,751,397 of record NC_142287.1, on the reverse strand, counting down.
TTGTCCAATTTGGAACACCAATTGATTTCGGAACGAGCCCAAAACTTGGGCAACACCATAACGTGGTGGGAGGAGTCATTTGGTGAGTTTTGAGTGAAATCCAATCGCTAGAAGTATGGAATACACCAACCACTCCAATTAGGAACGAACTGCCTTTGAACTTGAATTGTCCAATTTGGAACACCTATTGATTTCGGATCGAGCCCAAAACTTGAGTAACATCATAATATGGTGGGAGGAGTCATTTGGTGAGTTTTGAGTGAAATCCAATCGCTAGAAGTGTTGAATACACCAACCACTCCAATTAGGAACAAACTGCCGTTGAACTTGAATTGTCCAATTTGGAACACCTATTTATTTCAGATCGAGCCCAAAACTTAGGCAACATCATAATATGGTTGGAGGAGTCATTTGGTGAGTTTTGAGTGAAATCCAATCGCTAGAAGTATGGAATACACCAACCGCTCCAATTAGGAACGAACTGCTGTTGAACTTGAATTGTCCAATTTCTCACACCTATTGATTTCGGATCGAGCCCAAAACTTGGGCAACATCATAATATGGTGGGAGGAGTCATTTGGTGAGTTTTGAGTGAAATCCATTCGCTAGAAGTATGGAATACACCAACCACTCCAATTAGGAACGAACTGCCGCTGACCTTGAATTGTCCAATTTTTCACACCTATTGATTTCGGATCGCGCCCGAAACTTGGGCAACATCATAATATGGTGGGAGGAGTCATTTGGGGAGTTTTGAGTGAAATCCAATCGCTCGAAGTATGGAATACACCAACCACTCCAATTAGGAACGAAATGCTGTTGAACTTGAATTTTCCAATTTCTCACACCTATTAATTTCGGATCGAGCCCAAAACTTGGGCAACATCATAATATGGTGGGAGGAGTCATTTGGTGAGTTTTGAGTGAAATCCATTCGCAAGAAGTATGGAATACACCAACCACTCCAATTAGGAACGAACTGCCGTTGAACTTGAATTGTCCAATTTGGAACACCTATTGATTTCGGATCGAGCCCAAAACTTGGGCAACATGATAATATGGTGGGAGGAGTCATTTGGTTAGTTTTGAGTGAAATCCAATCGCTAGAAGTATGGAATACACCAACCACTCCAATTAGGAACGAACTGCCGTTGAACGTGAATTGTCCAATTTGGAACACCTATTGATTTCGGATCGAGACGAAAACTTGGGCAACATCATAATATGGTGGGAGGAGTCATTTGGTGAGTTTTGAGTGAAATCCAATCGCTAGAAGTATGGAATACACCAACCACTCCAATTAGGAACGAACTGCCGTTGAACTTGAATTGTCCAATTTCGAACACCTATTGATTTCGGATCGTGCCCAAAACTTGGGCAACATCATAATATGGTGGGAGGAGTCATTTGGAGAGTTTGGAGTGAAATCCAATCGCTAGAAGTATGGAATACACCATCCACTCCAATTAGGAACGAACTGCCGTTGAACTTGAATTGTCCAATTTCTCACACCTATTGATTTTGGGACGAGCCCAAAACTTGGGCAACATCATAATATGGTGGGAGGAGTCATTTGGTGAGTTTTGAGTGAAATCCAATCGCTAGAAGTATGGAATACACCAACCACTCCAATTAGGAACGAACTGCCGTTGAACTTGAATTGTCCAATTTCACACACCTATTGATTTCGGATCGAGCCGAAAACTTGAGTAACATCATAATATGGTGGGAGGAGTCATTTGGAAAGTTTTGAGTGAAATCCAATCGCTAGAAGTATGGAAGACACCAACCACTCCAATTAGGAACGAACTGCCTTTGAACTTGAATTGTCCAATTTGGAACTCCTATTGATTTCGGATCGAGCCGAAAAATTGAGTAACATCATAATATGGTGGGAGGAGTCATTTGGTGAGTTTTGAGTGAAATCCAATCGCTAGAAGTATGGAATACACCAACCACTCCAATTAGGAACGAACTACCGTTGAACTTGAATTGTCCAATTTCTCACACCTATTGATTTGGGATCGAGCCCAAAACTTGGGCAACATCATAATATGTTGGGAGGAGTCATTTGGTGAGTTTTGAGTGAAATCCGATCGCTAGAAGTATGGAATACACCATCCACTCCAATTAGGAACGAACTGCCGTTGAACTTGAATTGTCCAATTTCTCACACCTATTGATTTTGGGACGAGCCCAAAACTTGGGCAACATCATAATATGGTGGGAGGAGTCATTTGGTGAGTTTTGAGTGAAATCCAATCGCTAGAAGTATGGAATAGACCAACCACTCCAATTAGGAACGAACTGCCGTTGAACTTGAATTGTCCAATTTCACACACCTATTGATTTCGGATCGAGCCGAAAACTTGAGTAACATCATAATATGGTGGGAGGAGTCATTTGGAGAGTTTTGAGTGAAATCCAATCGCTAGAAGTATGGAAGACACCAACCACTCCAATTAGGAACGAACTGCCTTTGAACTTGAATTGTCCAATTTGGAACTCCTATTGATTTCGGATCGAGCCGAAAAATTGAGTAACATCATAATATGGTGGGAGGCGTCATTTGGTGAGTTTTGAGTGAAATCCAATCGCTAGAAGTATGGAATACACCAACCACTCCAATTAGGAACGAACTGCCGTTGAACTTGAATTGTCCAATTTGGAACACCTATTGATTTCGGATCGAGCCCAAAACTTGGGCAACACCATAATATGGTGGGAGGAGTCATTTGGTGAGTTTTGAGTGAAATCCAATCGCTAGAAGTATGGAATACACCAACCACTCCAATTAGGAACGAACTGCCGTTGAACTTGAATTGTCCAATTTCTCACACCTATTGATTTAGGATCGAGCCCAAAACTTGGGCAACATGATAATATGGTGGGAGGAGTCATTTGGTTAGTTTTGAGTGAAATCCAATCGCTAGAAGTATGGAATACACCACCCACTCCAATTAGGAACAAACTGCCGTTGAACTTGAATTGTCCAATTTGGAACACCAATTGATTTCGGAACGAGCCCAAAACTTGGGCAACACCATAACGTGGTGGGAGGAGTCATTTGGTGAGTTTTGAGTGAAATCCAATCGCTAGAAGTATGGAATACACCACCCACTCCAATTAGGAACGAACTGCCTTTGAACTTGAATTGTCCAATTTGGAACACCTATTGATTTCGGATCGAGCCCAAAACTTGAGTAACATCATAATATGGTGGGAGGAGTCATTTGGTGAGTTTTGAGTGAAATCCAATCGCTAGAAGTATGAAATAGACCAACCACTCCAATTAGGAACGAACTGCCGTTGACCTTGAATTGTCCAATTTCACACACCTATTGATTTCGGATCGAGCCCAAAACTTGGGCAACATCATAATATGGTGGGAGGAGTCATTTGGTGAGTTTTGAGTGAAATCCATTCGCTAGAAGTATGGAATACACCAACCACTCCAATTAGGAACGAACTGCCGCTGAACTTGAATTGTCCAATTTGGAACACCTATTTATTTCGGATCGAGCCCAAAACTTGGGCAACATCATAATATGGTGGGAGGAGTCATTTGGTGAGTTTTGAGTGAAATCCATTCGCTAGAAGTATGGAATACACCAACCACTCCAATTAGGAACGAACTGCCGCTGACCTTGAATTGTCCAATTTTTCACACCTATTGATTTCGGATCGCGCCCGAAAGTTGGGCAACATCATAATATGGTGGGAGGAGTCATTTGGGGAGTTTTGAGTGAAATCCAATCGCTCGAAGTATGGAATACACCAACCACTCCAATTAGGAACGAACTGCCGTTGAACTTGAATTGTCCAATTTCTCACACCAATTGATTTCGGATCGAGCCCAAAACTTGGGCAACATCATAATATTGTGGGAGGAGTCATTTGGGAAGTTTTGAGTGAAATCCAATCGCTAGAAGTATGGAATACACCAACCACTACAATTAGGAACGAAATGCCGTTGAACTTGAATTGTCCAATTTGGAAAACCTATTGATTTCGGATCGAGCCCAAAACTTGGGCAACATCATAATATGGTGGGAGAAGTCATTTGGTGGGTTTTGAGTGAAATCCAATCGCTAGAAGTATGGAATACACCAACCACTCCAATTAGGAACGAAATGCTGTTGAACTTGAATTGTCCAATTTCTCACACCTATTAATTTCGGATCGAGCCCAAAACTTGGGCAACATCATAATATGGTGGGAGGAGTCATTTGGTGAGTTTTGAGTGAAATCCATTCGCTAGAAGTATGGAATACACCAACCACTCCAGTTAGGAACGAACTGCCGTTGAACTTGAATTGTCCAATTTGGAACACCTATTGAATTCGGATCGAGCCCAAAACTTGGGCAACACCATAATACGGTGGGAGGAGTCATTTGGTGAGTTTTGAGTGAAATCCAATCGCTAGAAGTATGGAATACACCAACCACTCCAGTTAGGAACGAACTGCCGTTGACCTTGAATTGTCCAATTTCTCACACCTATTGATTTCGGATCGAGCCCAAAACTTGGGCAACATGATAATATGGTGGGAGGAGTCATTTGGTTAGTTTTGAGTGAAATCCAATCGCTAGAAGTATGGAATACACCAACCACTCCAATTAGGAACGAACTGCCGTTGAACGTGAATTGTCCAATTTGGAACACCTATTGATTTCGGATCGAGCCCAAAACTTGGGCAACATCATAATATGGTGGGAGGAGTCATTTGGTGAGTTTTGAGTGAAATCCAATCGCTAGAAGTATGAAATAGACCAACCACTCCAATTAGGAACGAACTGCCGTTGACCTTGAATTGTCCAATTTCTCACACCTATTGATTTCGGATCGAGCCCAAGACTTGGGCAACATGATAATATGGTGGGAGGAGTCATTTGGTTAGTTTTGAGTGAAATCCAATCGCTAGAAGTATGGAATACACCAACCACTCCAATTAGGAACGAACTGCCGTTGAACGTGAATTGTCCAATTTGGAACACCTATTGATTTCGGATCGAGCCCAAAACTTGGGCAACATCATAATATGGTGGGGGGAGTCATTTGGTGAGTTTTGAGTGAAATCCAATCGCTAGAAGTATGGAATACACCAACCACTCCAATTAGGAACGAACTGCCGTTGAACTTGAATTGTCCAATTTCTCACACCTATTGATTGCGGATCGAGCCCAAAACTTGGGCAACATCATAATATGTTGGGAGGAGTCATTTGGTGAGTTTTGAGTGAAATCCAATCGCTAGAAGTATGGAATACACCAACCACTCCAATTAGGAACGAACTGCCTTTGAACTCGAATTGTCCAATTTGGAACACGTATTGATTTCGGATCGAGCCCAAAACTTGGGCAACATCATAATATGGTGGGAGGCGTCATTTGCTGAGTTTTGAGTGAAATCCAATCGCTAGAAGTATGGAATACACCAACCACTCCAATTAGGAACGAACTGCTGTTGAACTTGATTGTCCAATATGGAACACCTATTGATTTCGGATCGAGCCCAAAACTTGGGCAACATCATAATATGGTGGGAGGAGTCATTTGGTTAGTTTTGAGTGAAATCTAACCGCTAGAAGTATGGAATGCACCAACCACTCCAATTAGGAACGAACTGCCGTTGAACTTGAATTGTCCAATTTGAAACACCTATTGATTTGGGATCGAGCCCAAAACTTGGGCAACATCATAATATAGTGGGAGGAGTCGTTTGGTGAGTTTTGAGTGAAATCCGATCGCTAGAAGTATGGAATACACCAACCACTCCAATTAGGAACGAACTGCCGTTGAACTTGAATTGTCCAATTTGGAACACCTATTGATTTCGGATCGAGACCAAAACTTGGGCAACATGATAATATGGTGGGAGGAGTCATTTGGTGAGTTTTGTGTGAAATCCAATCGCTAGAAGTATGGAATACACCAACTACTCCAATTAGGAACGAACTGCCGTTGAACTTGAATTGTCCAATTTCTCACACCTATTGATTTCGGATCGAGCCCAAAACTTGGGCAACATCATAATATGGTGGGAGGAGTCATTTGGTCAGTTTTGAGTAAAATCCAATCGCTAGAAGTATGGAATACACCAACCACTCCAATTAGGAACGAACTGCCGTTGAACTTGAATTGTCCAACTTGGAACACCTATTGATTTCGGATCGAGCCCAAAACTTGGGCAACACCATAACATGGTGGGAGGAGTCATTTGGTGAGTTTTGAGTGAAATCCAATCGCTAGAAGTATGGAATACACCAACCACTCCAATTAGGAACGAACTGCCGTTGAACTTGAATTGTCCAATTTGGAACACCTATTGATTTCGGATCGTGCCCAAAACTTGGGTAACATCATAATATGGTGGGAGGAGTCATTTGGTGAGCTTTGAGTGAAATCCAATCACTAGAAGTATGGAATACACCAACCACTCCAATTTGGAACGAACTGCCATTGAACTTGAATTGTCCAATTTCTCACACCTATTGATTTCGGATCGAGCCCAAAACTTGGGCAACATCGTAATCTGGTGGGGGGAGTCATTTGGTGAGTTTTGAGTGAAATCCAATCGCTAGAAGTATGGAATACACCAACCACTGCAATTAGGAACGAACTGCCGTTGAACGTGAATTGTCCAATTTGGAACACCTATTGATTTCGGATCGAGCCCAAAACTTGGGCAACATCATAATATGGTGGGAGGAGTCATTTGGTGAGTTTTGAGTGAAATCCAATCGCTAGAAGTAAGAAATACACCAACCACTCCAATTAGGAACGAACCGCCATTGAACTTGAATTGTCCAATTTGGAACACCTATTGATTTCGGATCGAGCCCAAAACTTGGGCAACAACATAATATGGTGGGGGGAGTCATTTGGTGAGTTTTGAGTGAAATCCAATCGCTAGAAGTATGGAATACACCAACCACTCCAATTACGAACAAACTGCCGTTGAACTTGAATTGTCCAATTTCTCACACCTATTGATTTTGGATCGAGCCCAAAACTTGGGCAACATCATAATATGGTGGGAGGAGTCATTTGGTCAGTTTTGAGTAAAATCCAATCGCTAGAAGTATGGAATACACCAACCACTCCAATTAGGAACGAACTGCCATTGAACTTGAATTGTCCAATTTCTCACACCTATTGATTTCGGATCGAGCCCAAAACTTGGGGAACATCGTAATCTGGTGGGGGGAGTCATTTGGGGAGTTTTGAGTGAAATCCAATCGCTAGAAGTATGGAATACACCAACCACTCCAATTAGGAACGAACTGCCGTTGAACGTGAATTGTCCAATTTGGAACACCTATTGATTTCGGATCGAGCCCAAAACTTGGGCAACATCATAATATGGTGGGAGGAGTCATTTGGTGAGTTTTGAGTGAAATCCAATCGCTAGAAGTATGGAATACACCAACCACTCCAATTAGGAACGAACTGCTGTTGAACTTGAATTGTCCAATTTCTCACACCTATTGATTTCGGATCGAGCCCAAAACTTGGGCAACATCATAATATGGTGGGAGGAGTCATTTGGTGAGTTTTGAGTGAAATCCAATCGCTAGAAGTATGGAATACACCGACCACTCCAATTAGGAACGAACTGCCGTTGAACTTGAATTGTCCAATTTGGAACACCTATCGATTTCGGATCGAGCCCAAAACTTGGGCAACATCATAATATGGTGGGAGGAGTCATTTGGTGAATTTTCAGTGAAATCCAATCGCTAGAAGTGTGGAATACACCAACCACTCCAATTAGGAACGAACTGCCGTTGAACTTGAATTGTCCAATTTGGAACACCTACTGATCTTGGATCGAGCCCAAAACTTGGGCAACATCATAATATGGTGGGAGGAGTCATTTGGTGAGTTTTGAGTGAAATCCAATCGCTAGTAGTGTGGAATACACCAACCACTCCAATTAGGAACGAACTGCCTTTGAACTCGAATTGTACAATTTGGAACACGTATTGATTTCGGATCGAGCCCAAAACTTGGGCAACATCATAATATGGTGGGAGGAGTCATTTGGTGAGTTTTGAGTGAAATCCAATCGCTAGAAGTATGGAATACGCCAATTACTCCAATTAGGAACGAACTGCCGTTGAACTTGAATTGTCCAATTTAGAACACCTATTGATTTCGGATCGAGCCCAAAACTTGGGCAACATCATAATACGGTGGGAGGAGTCATTTGGTGAGTTTTGAGTGAAATCGAATCACTAGAAGTATGGAATACACCAACCACTCCAATTAGGAACGAACTGCCGTTGAACTTGAGTTGTCCAATTTGGAATACCTATTGATTTCGAATCGAGCTCAAAACTTAGGCAACATCATAATATGTTGGGAGGAGTCATTTAGTGAGTTTTGAGTGAAATCCAATCGCTAGAAGTATGGAATACACCGACCACTCCAATTAGGAACGAACTGCTGTTGAACTTGATTGTCCAATATGGAACACCTATTGATTTCGGATCGAGCCCAAAACTTGGGCAACATCATAATATGGTGGGAGGAGTCATTTGGTTAGTTTTGAGTGAAATCTAACCGCTAGAAGTATGGAATGCACCAACCACTCCAATTAGGAACGAACTGCCGTTGAACTTGAATTGTCCAATTTGGAACACCTACTGATTTCGGATCGAGCCCAAAACTTGGGCAACATCATAATATAGTGGGAGGAGTCGTTTGGTGAGTTTTGAGTGAAATCCAATCGCTAGAAGTATGGAATACACCAACCACTCCAATTAGGAACGAACTGCCGTTGAACTTGAATTGTCCAATTTGGAACACCTGTTGATTTCGGATCGTGCCCAAAACTTGGGTAACATCATAATATGGTGGGAGGAGTCATTTGGTGAGCTTTGAGTGAAATCCAATCACTAGAAGTATGGAATACACCAACCACTCCAATTAGGAACGAACTGCCATTGAACTTGAATTGTCCAATTTCTCACACCTATTGACTTCGGATCGAGCCCAAAACTTGGGCAACATCGTAATCTGGTGGGGGGAGTCATTTGGTGAGTTTTGAGTGAAATCCAATCGCTAGAAGTATGGAATACACCAACTACTGCAATTAGGAACGAACTGCCGTTGAACGTGAATTGTCCAATTTGGAACACCTATTGATTTCGGATCGAGCCCAAAACTTGGGCAACATCATAATATGGTGGGAGGAGTCATTTGGTGAGTTTTGAGTGAAATCCAATCGCTAGAAGTAAGAAATACACCAACCACTCCAATTAGGAACGAACTGCCATTGAACTTGAATTGTCCAATTTGGAACACCTATTGATTTCGGATCGAGCCCAAAACTTGGGCAACAACATAATATGGTGGGGGGAGTCATTTGGTGAGTTTTGAGTGAAATCCAATCGCTAGAAGTATGGAATACACCAACCACTCCAATTAGGAACAAACTGCCGTTGAACTTGAATTGTCCAATTTCTCACACCTATTGATTTTGGATCGAGCCCAAAACTTGGGCAACATCATAATATGGTGGGAGGAGTCATTTGGTCAGTTTTGAGTAAAATCCATTCGCTAGAAGTATGGAATACACCAACCACTCCAATTAGGAACGAACTGCCATTGAACTTGAATTGTCCAATTTCTCACACCTATTGATTTCGGATCGAGCCCAAAACTTGGGCAACATCGTAATCTGGTGGGGGGAGTCATTTGGGGAGTTTTGAGTGAAATCCAATCGCTAGAAGTATGGAATACACCAACCACTCCAATTAGGAACGAACTGCCGTTGAACTTGAATTGTCCAATTTAGAACACCTATTCATTTCGGATCGAGCCCAAAACTTGGGCAACATCATAATACGGTGGGAGGAGTCATTTGGTGAGTTTTGAGTGAAATCGAATCACTAGAAGTATGGAATACACCAACTACTCCAACTAGGAACGAACTGCCGTTGAACTTGAATTGTCCAATTTCTCACACCTATTGATTTCGGATCGAGCCCCGAAGTTGGGCAACATCATAATATAGTGGGAGGAGTCATTTGTTGAGTTCTGAGTGAAATCCAATCGCTAAAAGTATGGAATGCCCCAACCACTCCAATTAGGAACGAACAGCCGTTAAACTTGAATTGCCAAATTTGGAACACCTATTGATTTCGGATCGAGCCCAAAATTTGGGCAACAACATAACATGGTGGGAGGAGTCATTTGGTGAGTTTTGAGTGAAAACCAATCGCTAGAAGTATGGAATACACCAACCACTCCAATTCGGAACGAACTGCCGTTGAACTTGAATTGTCCAATTTGGAACACCTATTGATTTCGAATCGAGCCCAAAACTTGGGCAACATCATAATACGGTGGGAGGAGTCATTTGGTGAGTTTTGAGTGAAATCGAATCACTAGAAGTATGGAATACACCAACCACTCCAATTAGGAACGAACTGCCGTTGAACTTGAATTGTCAAATTTCTCACACCTATTGATTTCGGATCGATCCCAAAACTTGGGCAACATCATAAGATGGTGGGAGGAGTCATTTGGTGAGTTTTGAGTGAAATCCAATCGCTAGTAGTGTGGAATACACCAACCACTCCAATTAGGAACGAACTGCCTTTGAACTCGAATTGTACAATTTGGAACACGTATTGATTTCGGATCGAGCCCAAAACTTGGGCAACATCATAATATGGTGGGAGGAGTCATTTGGTTAACTTTGAGTGAAATCCAACCGCTAGAAGTGTGGAATACACCAACCACTGCAATTAGGAACGAACTGCCGTTGAACTTGAATTGTCCAATTTGGAACACCTATTGATATCGGATCGAGCCCAAAACTTCGGCAACATCATAATATGGTGGGAGGAGTCATTTGGTTAGTTATGAGTGAAATCCAATCGCTCGAAGTATGGAATACACCAACCACTCCAATTAGGAACGAACTGCCGTTGAACTTGAATTGTCCAATTTCGAACACCTATTGATTTCGGATCGAGCCCAAAACTTGGGCAACATCATAAAATGGTGGGAGGAGTCATGTGGTGAGTTTTGAGTGAAATCCAATCGCTAGAAGTATGGAATACACCAACTACTCCAATTAGGAACGAACTGCCGTTGAACTTGAATTGTCCAATTTAGAACACCTATTGATTTCGGATCGAGCCCAAAACTTGGGCAACATCATAATATGGTGGGAGGAGTCATTCGGTGAGTTTTGAGTGAAAACCAATCGCTAGAAGTATGGAATACACCAACCATTCCAATTCGGAACGAACTACCGTTGAACTTGAATTGTCCAATTTGGAACACCTATTGATTTCGGATCAAGGCCAAAACTTGGGCAACATCATAATATGGTGGGAGGAGTCATTTGGTGAGTTTTCAGTGATATCCAATCGCTAGAACTATGGAATACATCAACCACTCCAATTAGGAACGAACTACTGTTGAACTTGATTGTCCAATTCGGAACACCTATTGATTTCGGATCGAGCCCAAAACTTGGGCAACATCATAATATGGTGGGAGTAGTCATTTGGATAGTTTTGAGTGAAATCCAACCGCTAGAAGTATGGAATACACCAACCACTCCAATTAGGAACGAACTGCTGTTGAACTTGATTGTCCAATTTGGAGCACCTATTGATTTGGGATCGAGCCCAAAACTTGGGCAACATCATAATATGGTGGGTGGATTCATTTGGTTAATTTTGAGTGAAATCCAACCGCTAGAAGTTCGGAATACACCAACCACTCCAATTAGGAACGAACTGCCGTTGAACTTGAATTGTCCAATTTGGAACACCTATTGATTTCGGATCGAGCCAAAAACTTGGGCAACATCATAATATGGTGGGAGGAGTCATTTGGTGAGTTTTGAGTGAAATCCAATCGCTGGAAGTATGGAATACACCAACCACTCCAATTAGGAACGAACTGCCGTTGAACTTGAATTGTCCAATTTGGAACACCTATTGACTTCGGATCGAGCCCAAAACTTGGGCAACATCATAATATGGTGGGAGGAGTCATTTGGTTAGTTTTGAGTGAAATCCAATCGCTCGAAGTATGGAATAGACCAACCACTCCAATTAGGAACGAACTGCCGTTGAACTTGAATTGTCCAATTTCGAACACCTATTGATTTCGGATCGAGCCCAAAACTTTGGCAACATCATAATATGGTGGGAGGAGTCATGTGGTGAGTTTTGAGTGAAATCCAATCGCTAGAAGTATGGAATACACCAACTACTCCAATTAGGAACGAACTGCCATTGAACTTGAATTGTCCAATTTAGAACACCTATTGATTTCGGATCGAGCCCAAAACTTGGGCAACATCATAATATGGTGGGAGGAGTCATTTGGTGAGTTTTGAGTGAAATCCAATCGCTAGAAGTATGGAATACACCAACTACTCCAATTAGGAACGAACTGCCGTTGAACTTGAATTGTCCAATTTGGAACACCTATTGATTTCGGATCAAGGCCAAAACTTGGGCAACATCATAATATGGTGGGAGGAGTCATTTGGTGAGTTTTCAGTGATATCGAATCGCTAGAACTATGGAATACATCAACCACTCCAATTAGGAACGAACTGCTGTTGAACTTGATTGTCCAATTCGGAACACCTATTGATTCCGGATCGAGCCCAAAACTTGGGCAACATCATAATATGGTGGGAGGAGTCATTTGGTTAGTTTTGAGTGAAATCCAACCGCTAGAAGTATGGAATACACCAACCACTCCAATTAGGAACGAACTGCCGTTGAACTTGAATTGTCCAATTTGGAACACCTATTGATTTCGGATCGAGGCCAAAACTTGGGCAACATCATAATATGGTGGGAGGAGTCATTTGGTGAGTTTTCAGGGATATCGAATCGCTAGAACTATGGAATACATCAACCACTCCAATTAGGAACGAACTGCTGTTGAACTTGATTGTCCAATTCGGAACACCTATTGATTCCGGATCGAGCCCAAAACTTGGGCAACATCATAATATGGTGGGAGGAGTCATTTGGTTAGTTTTGAGTGAAATCCAACCGCTAGAAGTATGGAATACACCAACCACTCCAATTAGGAACGAACTGCCGTTGAACTTGAATTGTCCAATTTGGAACACCTATTGATTTCGGATCGAGCCCAAAACTTGGGCAACATCATAATATGGTGGGAGGAGTCATTTGGTGAGTTTTGGGTGAAATCCAATCGCTAGAGGTTTGGACTACACCAACCACTCCAATTAGGAACGAACTGCCGTTGAACTTGAATTGTCCAATTTGGAACACCTATTGATTTCGGATCGAGCCCAAAACTTGGGCAACATCATAATATGGTGGGAGGAGTCATTTGGTGAGTTTTGAGTGAAATCCAATCGCTAGAAGTATGGAATACACCAACCACTCCAATTAGGAACGAACTGCCGTTGAACTTGAATTGTCCAATTTGGAACACCTATTGATTTCGGATTGAGCCCAAAACTTGGGCAACATCGTAATATGGTGGGAGGAGTCATTTGGTGAGTTTTGAGTGAAATTCAATCGCTAGAAGTATGGAATACACCAACCACTCCAATTAGGAACGAACTGCCGTTGAACTTGAATTGTCCCATTTCTCACACCCATTGATTACGGATTGAGCCCAAAACTTGGGCAACATCATAATATGGTGGGAGGAATTATTTGGGGGAGTTTTGAGTGATATTCAATCGCTAGATGTTTGGAATACACCAACCACTCCAATTAGGAACGAACTGCCTTTGAACTCGAATTGTCCAATTTGGAACACCTATTGATTTCGGATCGAGCCCTAAACTTGGGCAACATCGTAATATGGTGGGAGGAGTCATTTGGTTAGTTTTGAGTGAAATCCAATCGCTAGAAGTATGGAATACACCAACCACTCCAATTAGGAACGAACTGCCGTTGAACTTGAATTGTCCAATTTGGAACACCTATTGATTTCAGATTGAGCCCAAAACTTGGGCAACATCCTAATATGGTGGGAGGAGTCATTTGGTGAGTTGTGAGTGAAATCCAATTGCTAGGAGTATGGAATACACCAACCACTCCAATTAGGAACGAACTGCCATTAAACTTGAATTGTCCAATTTGGAAAACCTATTGATTTCCGATCGAGCCCAAAACTTGGGCAACATCATAATATGGTGGGAGGAGTCATTTGGTTAGTTTTGAGTGGAATCCAATCGCTAGAAGTATGGAATACACCAACCACTCCAATTAGGAACGAACTGCCGTTGAACTTGAATTGTCCAATTTCTCACACCTATTGATTTCGGATCGAGCCCAAAACTTGGGCAACATCGTAATATGGTGGGAAGAGTCATTTGGTTAGTTTTGAGTGAAATCCAATGGCTAGAAGTACGGAATACACCACCCACTCCAATTAGGAACGAACTGCCGTTGAACTTGAATTGTCCAATTTCTCACACCTATTGATTTCGGATGGAGCCCAAAACTTGGGCAACAACCTAATATGGTGGGAGGAGTCGTTTGGTGAGTTTTGAGTGAAATCCAATCGCTAGAAGTATGGAATACACCAACCACTCCAATTAGGAACGAACTGCCGTTGAACTTGAATTGTCCAATTTCTCACACCTATTGATTTCGGATCGAGCCCAAAACTTGGGCAACATCGTAATATGGTGGGAGGAGTCATTTGGTTAGTTTTGAGTGAAATCCAATCGCTAGAAGTACGGAATACACCACCCACTCCAATTAGGAACGAACTGCCGTTGAACTTGAATTGTCCAATTTCTCACACCTATTGATTTCGGATGGAGCCCAAAACTTGGGCAACAACCTAATATGGTGGGAGGAGTCGTTTGGTGAGTTTTGAGTGAAATCCAATCGCTAGAAGTATGGAATACACCAACCACTCCAATTAGGAACGAACTGCCGTTGAACTTGAATTGTCCAATTTGGAACACCTATTGATTTCAGATTGAGCCCAAAACTTGGGCAACATCCTAATATGGTGGGAGGAGTCATTTGGTGAGTTTTGAGTGAAATCCAATCGCTAGAAGTATGGAATACACCAACCACTCCAATTAGGAAACAACTGCCGTTGAACTTGAATTGTCCAATTTGGAACACCGATTGATTTCGGATCGAGCCCAAAACTTGGGCAACATCATAATATGGTGGGAGGAGTGATTTGGTGAGTTTTGAGTGAAATCCAATCGCTAGAAGTATGGAATACACCAACCACTCCAATTAGGAACGAACTGTTGTTGAACTTGATTGTCCAAATTGGAGCACCTATTGATTTGGGATCGAGCCCAAAACTTGGGCAACATCATAATATGGTGGGTGGAGTCATTTGGTTAATTTTGAGTGAAATCCAACCGCTAGAAGTACGGAATACACCAACCACTCCAATTAGGAATGAACTGCCGTTGAACTTGAATTGTCCAATTTCTCACACCTATTGATTTCGGATCGAGCCCAAAACTTGGGCAACATCATAATATGGTGGGAGGAATTATTTGGGGGAGTTTTGAGTGATATTCAATCGCTAGATGTATGGAATACACCAACCACTCCAATTAGGAACGAACTGCCTTTGAACTCGAATTGTCCAATTTGGAACACCTATTGATTTCGGATCGAGCCCTAAACTTGGGCAACATCGTAATATGGTGGGAGGAGTCATTTGGTTAGTTTTGAGTGAAATCCAATCGCTAGAAGTATGGAATACACCAACCACTCCAATTAGGAACGAACTGCCGTTGAACTTGAATTGTCCAATTTGGAACACCTATTGATTTCAAATTGAGCCCAAAACTTGGGCAACGTCCTAATATGGTGGGAGGAGTCATTTGGTGAGTTGTGAGTGAAATCCACTCGATAGATGTATAAGATACACCAACCACTCCAATTAGGAACGAACTGCCGTTTAACTTGAATTGTCAAATTTGGAAAACCTATTGATTTCGGATCGAGCCCAAAACTTGGGCAACATCATAATACGGTGGGAGGAGTCATTTGGTTAGTTTTGAGTGGAATCCAATCGCTAGAAGTATGGAATACAGCAACTACTCCAATTAGGAACGAACTGCCATTGAACTTGAATTGTCCAATTTAGAACACCTATTGATTTCGGATCGAGCCCAAAACTTGGGCAACATCATAATATGGTGGGAGGAGTCATTTGGTTAGTTTTGAGTGAAATCCAATCGCTCGAAGTATGGAATACACCAACCACTCCAATTAGGAACGAACTGCCGTTGAACTTGAATTGTCCAATTTCGAACACCTATTGATTTCGGATCGAGCCCAAAACTTGGGCAACGTCATAATATGGTGGGAGGAGTCATTTGGTGAGTTTTGGGTGAAATCCAATCGCTAGAGGTTTGGCCTACACCAACCACTCCAATTAGGAACGAACTGCCGTTGAACTTGAATTGTCCAATTTGGAACACCTATTGATTTCGGATCGAGCCCAAAACTTGGGCAACATCATAATATGGTGGGAGGAGTAATTTGGTGAGTTTTGAGTGAAATCCAATCGCTAGAAGTATGGAATACACCAACCACTCCAATTAGGAACGAACTGCCGTTGAACTTGAATTGTCCAATTTGGAACACCTATTGATTTCGGATTGAGCCCAAAACTTGGGCAACATCATAATATGGTGGGAGGAGTCATGTGGTGAGTTTTGAGTGAAATCCAATCGCTAGAAGTATGGAATACACCAACTACTCCAATTAGGAACGAACTGCCGTTGAACTTGAATTGTCCAATTTAGAACACCTATTGATTTCGGATCGAGCCCAAAACTTGGGCAACATCATAATATGGTGGGAGTAGTCATTTGGTGAGTTTTGAGTGAAAACCAATCGCTAGAAGTATGGAATACACCAACCACTCCAATTCGGAACGAACTACCGTTGAACTTGAATTGTCCAATTTGGAACACCTATTGATTTCGGATCAAGGCCAAAATTTGGGCAACATCATAATATGGTGGGAGGAGTCATTTGGTGAGTTTTCAGTGATATCGAATCGCTAGAACTATGGAATACATCAACCACTCCAATTAGGAACGAACTGCTGTTGAACTTGATTGTCCAATTCGGAACACCTATTGATTTCGGATCGAGCCCAAAACTTGGGCAACATCATAATATGGTGGGAGGAGTCATTTGGTTAGTTTTGAGTGAAATCCAACCGCTAGAAGTATGGAATACACCAACCACTCCAATTAGGAACGAACTGCCGTTGAACTTGAATTGTCCAATTTGGAACACCTATTGATTTCGGATCGAGCCCAAAACTTGGGCAACATCATAATATGGTGGGAGGAGTCATTTGGTGGGTTTTGGGTGAAATCCAATCGCTAGAGGTTTGGACTACACCAACCACTCCAATTAGGAACGAACTGCCGTTGAACTTGAATTGTCCAATTTGGAACACCTATTGATTTCGGATCGAGCCCAAAACTTGGGCAACATCATAATATGGTGGGAGGAATTATTTGGGGGAGTTTTGAGTGATATTCAATCGCTAGATGTATGGAATACACCAACCACTCCAATTAGGAACGAACTGCCTTTGAACTCGAATTGTCCAATTTGGAACACCTATTGATTTCGGATCGAGCCCTAAACTTGGGCAACATCGTAATATGGTGGGAGGAGTCATTTGGTTAGTTTTGAGTGAAATCCAATCGCTAGAAGTATGGAATACACCAACCACTCCAATTAGGAACGAACTGCCGTTGAACTTGAATTGTCCAATTTGGAACACCTATTGATTTCAGATTGAGCCCAAAACTTGGGCAACATCCTAATATGGTGGGAGGAGTCATTTGGTGAGTTGTGAGTGAAATCCAATCGATAGATGTATAAGATACACCAACCACTCCAATTAGGAACGAACTGCCGTTTAACTTGAATTGTCCAATTTGGAAAACCTATTGATTTCCGATCGAGCCCAAAACTTGGGCAACATCATAATATGGTGGGAGGAGTCATTTGGTTAGTTTTGAGTGGAATCCAATCGCTAGAAGTATGGAATACACCAACCACTCCAATTAGGAACGAACTGCCGTTGAACTTGAATTGTCCAATTTCTCACACCTATTGATTTCGGATCGAGCCCAAAACTTGGGCAACATCGTAATATGGTGGGAGGAGTCATTTGGTTAGTTTTGAGTGAAATCCAATCGCTAGAAGTACAGAATACACCACCCACTCCAATTAGGAACGAACTGCCGTTGAACTTGAATTGTCCAATTTCTCACACCTATTGATTTCGGATGGAGCCCAAAACTTGGGCAACATCCTAATATGGTGGGAGGAGTCGTTTGGTGAGTTTTGAGTGAAATCCAATCGCTAGAAGTGTGGAATACACCAACCACTCCAATTAGTAACGAACTGCCGTTGAACTTGAATTGTCCAATTTCTCACACCTATTGATTTCGGATCGAGCCCAAAACTTGGGCAACATCGTAATAAGGTGGGAGGAGTCATTTGGTTAGTTTTGAGTGAAATCCAATCGCTAGAAGTATGGAATACACCAACCACTCCAATTAGGAACGAACTGCCGTTGAACTTGAATTGTCCAATTTGGAACACCTATTGATTTCAGATTGAGCCCAAAACTTGGGCAACATCCTAATATGGTGGGAGGAGTCATTTGGTGAGTTTTGAGTGAAATCCAATCGCTAGAAGTGTGGAATACACCAACCACTCCAATTAGGAACGAACTGCCGTTGAACTTGAATTGTCCAATTTCTCACACCTATTGATTTCGGAACGAGCCCAAAACTTGGGCAACATCATAATATGGTGGGAGGAGTCATTTGGTGAGTTTTGAGTGAAATCCAATCGCTAGAAGAAGTATGGAATACACCAACCACTCCCATTAGGAACGAACTGTTGTTGAACTTGAATTGTCCAATTTCTCACACCTATTGATTTCGGATCGAACCCCAAACTTGTGCAACATCATAATATGGTGGGAGGATTCA
The DNA here is from genome assembly GCF_965620075.1 of Prunus avium. NCBI lineage: Eukaryota > Viridiplantae > Streptophyta > Magnoliopsida > Rosales > Rosaceae > Prunus > Prunus avium. The sequence goes on along the minus strand of NC_142287.1, from coordinate 8,732,397 downwards.
TTTGGTGAGTTTTGAGTGAAATCCAATCGCTAGAAGTATGGAATACACCTACCACTCCAATTAGGAACGAACTGTCGTTGAACTTGAATTGTCCAATTTAGAACATCTATTGATTTCGGATCGAGCCCAACACTTGGGCAACATCATAATATGGTGGGAGGAGTCATTTGGTGAGTTTTGAGTGAAATCCAATCGCTAGAAGTATGGAATACACCAACAACTCCCATTTCGAACGAACTGTTGTTGAACTTGAATTGTCCAATTTCTCACACCTATTGATTTCGGATCGAACCCCAAACTTGTGCAACATCATAATATGGTGGGAGGATTCATTTGGTGAGTTTTGAGTGAAATCCAATCGCTAGAAGTAAGGAATACAGCAACCACTCCAATTAGGAACGAACTGCCGTTGAACTTGAATTGTCCAACTTCGAACACCTTTTGATTTCGGACCGAGCCCAAAACTTGGGCAACATCATAATATGGTGTGAGGAGTCATTTGGTGAGTTTGGAGTGAAATCCAATCGCTAGAAGTGTGGAATACACCAACCACTCCAATTAGGAACGAACTGCCGTTGAACTTGAATTGTCCAATTTGGAACACCTATTGATTTCGGATCGAGCCCAAAACATGGGCAACATCATAATATGGTGGGAGGAGTCATTTGGTGAGTTTGGAGTGAAATCCAATCGCTAGAAGTGTGGAATACACCAACCACTCCAATTAGGAACGAACTGCCGTTGAACTTGAATTGTCCAATTTGGAACACCTATTGATTTCGGATCGAGCCCAAAACATGGGCAACATCATAATATGGTGAGAGGAGTCATTTGGTGAGTTTTGAGTGAAATCCAATCGCTAGAATTATGGAATACACCAACCACTCCAATTAGGAAGGAACTGCCGTTGAACTTGAATTGTCCAATTTGGAACACCTATTGATTTCGGATCGAGCCCAAAACTTGGGCAACATCATAATATGGTGGGAGGAGTCATTTGGTGAGTTTTGAGTGAAATCCAATCTCTAGCAGTATGGAATCCACCAACCACTCCAATGAGGAACGAACTGCCGTTGAACTTGAATTGTCCAATTTCTCAGACCTATTGATTTCGGATCGAGCCCAAAACTTGGGCAACATCATAATATGGTGGGAGGAGTCATTTGGTGAGTTTTGCGTGAAATCCAATCACCAGAAGTATGGAATACACCAACCACTCCAATTAGGAACGAACTGCCGTTGAACTTGAATTGTCCAATTTCTCACACCTATTGATTTCGTATGGAGCCCAAAACTTGGGCAACAGCATAATATGGTGGGAAGAGTCATTTGGTGAGTTTTCAGTGAAATCCAATCGCTAGAAGTATGAAATACACCAACCACTCCAATTAGGAACGAACTGCCGTTGAACTTGAATTGTCCAATTTGGAACACCTATTGATTTCGGATCGAGCCCAAAACTTGGGCAACACCATAATATGGTGGGAGGAGTCATTGGGTGAGTTTTGATTGAAATCCAATCGCTAGAAGTATGGAATACACCAACCACTCCAATTAGGAACGAACTGCCGTTGAACTTGAATTGTCCAATTTTGAACACCTATTAAGTTCGGATCGAGCCCAAAACTTGGGCCACATCATAATATGGTGGGAGGAGTCATTTGGTGAGTTTTGAGTGAAATCCAATCGCTAGAAGTACGGAATACACCAACCACGCCAATTAGGAACGAACTGTCGTTGAACTTGAATTGTCCAATTTGGAACACCTATTGATTTCGGATCGAGCCCAAAACTTGGGCAACATCATAATATGGTGGGAGGAGTCATTTGGTGAGTTTTGAGTGAAATCCAATCGGTAGAAGTATGGAATACACCAACCGAGCAATTAGGAACAAACTGCCGTTCAACTTGAATTGTCCAATTTGGAACACCTATTGATTTCGGATCGAGCCCAAAACTTGGGCAACAACATAATATGGTGGGAGGAGTCATTTGGTGAGTTTTGAGTGAAATCCAATCGCTAGAAGTATGGAATACACCAACCACTTCAATTAGGAACGAACTGCCGTTGAACTTGAATTGTCCAATTTCGAACACCTATTGATTTCGGATCGAGCCCAAAACATGGCCAACATCATAGTATGGTGGGAGGAGTCATTTGGTGAGTTTTGAGAAATCTAATCACCAGAAGTATGGAATACACCAACCACTCCAATTAGGAACGAACTGCCGTTGAACTTGAATTGTCCAATTTGGAACACCTATTGATTTCGGATCGAGCCCAAAACTTGGGTAAAATCATAATAGGGTGGGAGGAGTCATTTGGTGAGTTTTGAGAAATCTAATCACTAGAAGTATGGAATACACCAACCACTCCAATTAGGAACGAACTGCCGTTGAACTTGAATTGTCCAATTTGGAACACCTATTGATTTCGGATCGAGCCCAAAACTTGGGCAACATCATAATATGGTAGGAGGAGTCCTTTGGTGAGTTTTGAGTGCAATCCAATCGCTAGAAGTATGGAATACACCAACCACTCCAATTAGGAACGAAATGCCGTTGAACTTGAATTGTCCAATTTCTCACACCTATTGATTTCGGATCGAGCCCAAAACTTGGGCAACATCATAATATGGTGAGAGGAGTCATTTGGTGAGTTTTGAGTGAAATCCAATCCCTAGAAGTATGGAATACACCAACCACTCCAATTAGGAACGAACTGCCGTTGAACTTGAATTGTCCAATTTCGAACGCCTATTGATTTCGGATCGAGCCCAAAACTTGGGCAAAATCATAATAGGGTGGGAGGAGTCATTTGGTGAGTTTTGAGAAATCTAATCACTAGAAGTATGGAATACACCAACCACTCCAATTAGGAACGAACTGCCGTTGAACTTGAATTGTCCAATTTGGAACACCTATTGATTTCGGATCGAGCCGAAAACTTGGGCAACATCATAATATGGTAGGAGGAGTCATTTGGTGAGTTTTGAGTGCAATCCAATCGCTAGAAGTATGGAATACACCAACCACTCCAATTAGGAACGAACTGCCGTTGAACTTGAATTGTCCAATTTCTCACACCTATTGACTTCGGATCGAGCCCAAAACTTGGGCAACATCATAATATGGTGGGAGGAGTCATTTGGTGGGTTTTGAGTGAAATCTAAACGCTAGAAGTATGGAATACACCAACCACTCCAATTAGAAACGAACTGCCGTTGAACTTGAATTGTCCAATTTGGAACACCTATTGATTTTGGATCGAGCCCAAAACTTGGGCAACATCATAGTATATTGGGAGGAGTTATTTGGTGAGTTTTGAGTGAAATCCAATCGCTAGAAGTATGGAATAGACCAACCACTCCAATTAGGAACGAACTGACGTTGAACTTGAGTTTTCCTGTTTGGAACACCTATTGATTTCGGATCGAGCCCAAAACCTGGGCAACATCATAATATATTGGGAGGAGTCATTTGGTGAGTTTTGAGTGAAATCCAATCGCTAGAAGTACGGAATACACCAACCACTCCAATTAGGAACGAACTGCCGTTGAACTTGAGTTTTCCTATTTGGAACACCTATTGATTTCGGATCGAGCCCAAAACTTGGGCAACATCATAATATGGTGGGAGGAGTCATTTGGTTAGTTTTGAGTGAAATCCACTCGCTAGAAGTATGGAATACACCAACCACTCCAATTGGGAACGAACTGCCGTTGAACTTGAATTGTCCTATTTCTCACACCTATTGATTTCGGATCGAGCCCAAAACTTGGGCAACATCATAATATGGTGGGAGGAGTCATTTGGTTACTTTTGAGTGAAATCCACTCGCTAGAAGTATGGAATACACCAACCACTCCAATTGGGAACGAACTGCCGTTGAACTTGAATTGTCCTATTTCTCACACCTATTGATTTCGGATCGAGCCCAAAACTTGGGCAACATCATAATATGGTAGGAGGAGTCATTTGGTGAGTTTTGAGTGCAATCCAATCGCTAGAAGTATGGAATACACCAACCACTCCAATTAGGAACGAACTGCCGTTGAACTTGAATTGTTCAATTTCTCACACCTATTGATTTCGGATCGAGCCTAAAACTTGGGCAACATCTTAATATGGTGAGAGGAGTCATTTGGTGAGTTTGGAGTGAAATCCAATCGCTAGAAGTATGGAATACACCAACCACTCCAATTAGGAACGAACTGCCGTTGAACTTGAATTGTCCAATTTCGAACACCTATTGATTTCGGATCGAGCCCAAAACTTGGGCAACATCATAATATGGTGGGAGGAGTCATTTGGTGAGTTTTGAGTGAAATCCAATCCCTAGAAGTATGGAATACACCAACCACTCCAATTAGGAACGAACTGCCGTTGAACTTGAATTGTCCAATTTCTCACACCTATTGATTTCGTATCGAGCCCAAAACTTGGGCAACATCATAATATGGTGAGAGGAGTCTTTTGGTGAGTTTTGAGTGAAATCCAATCGCTAGAAGTATGGAATACACCAACCACTCCAATTAGGAACGAACTGCCGTTGAACTTGAATTGTCCAATTTGGAACCCCTATTGATTTCAGATCGAGCCCAAAACTTGGGCAACATCATAAAAGGAGTCATTTGGTGAGTTTTGAGTGACATCCAATCACTAGAAGTATGGAATACACCAACCACTCCAATTAGGAACGAACTGCCGTTGAACATGAATTGTCCAATTTCTCACACCTATTGACTTCGGATCGAGCCCAAAACTTGGGCAACATCATAATATGGTGGGAGGAGTCATTTGGTGGGTTTTGAGTGAAATCTAAACGCTAGAAGTATGGAATACACCAACCACTCCAATTAGAAACGAACTGTCGTTGAACTTGAATTGTCCAATTTGGAACACCTATTGATTTCGGATCGAGCCCAAAACTTGGCCAACATCATAATATGGTGGGAGGAGTCATTTGGTGAGTTTTGAGTGAAAACCAATCACTAGAAGTATGGAATACACCAACCACTCCAATTAGGAACGAACTGCCGTTGAACTTGAATTGTCCAATTTGGAGCACGTATTGATTTCGGATCGAGCCCAAAACTTGGGCAACATCATAATATGGTGGGAGGAGTCATTTGGTGAGTTTTGAGTGAAATTCAATCGCTATAAGTATGGAATACACCAACCACTCCAATTAGGAACGAACTGCCATTGAACTTGAATTGTCCAATTTGGAACACCAATTGATTTTGGATCGAGCCCAAAACTTGGGCAACATCATAATATGGTGGGAGGAGTCATTTGGTCAGTTTTGAGTGAAATCCAATCACTAGAAGTATGGAATACACCAACCACTCCAAATAGGAACGAACTGCCGTTGAACTTGAATTGTCCAATTTGGAACACCTATTGACTTCGGATCGAGCCCAAAACTTGGGCAACATCAAAATATGGTGGGAGGAGTCATTTGATGTGTTTTGAGTGAAATCCAATCGCTAGAAGTATGGAATACACCAACCACTCCAATTAGGAACGAACTGTCGTTGAACTTGAATTGTCCAATTTGGAACACCTATTGATTTCGGATCGAGCCCAAAACTTGGGCAACATCATAATGTGGTGGGAGGAGTCATTTGGTCAGTTTTGAGTGAAATCCAATCGCTAGAAGTATGGAATACACCAACCACTCCAATTTGGAACGAACTGCCGTTGAACTTGAATTGTCCAATTTGGAACATCTATTGATTTCGGATCGAGCCCAAAACTTGGGCAACATCATAATATGGTGGGAGGAGTCATTTGGTGAATTTTCAGTGAAATCCAATCGCTAGAAGTGTGGAATACACCAACCACTCCAATTAGGAACGAACTGCCGTTGAACTTGAATTGTCCAATTTGGAACACCCAAAACTTGGTGAGTTTTGAGTGAAATTCAATCGCTAGAAGTATGGAATACACCAACCACTCCAATTTGGAACGAACTGCCGTTGAACTTGAATTGTCCAATTTGGAACATCTATTGATTTCGGATCGAGCCCAAAACTTGGGCAACATCATAATATGGTGGGAGGAGTCATTTGGTCAGTTTTGAGTGAAATCCAATCACTAGAAGTATGGAATACACCAACCACTCCAAATAGGAACGAACTGCCGTTGAACTTGAATTGTCCAATTTGGAACACCTATTGACTTCGGATCGAGCCCAAAACTTGGGCAACATCAAAATATGGTGGGAGGAGTCATTTGATGTGTTTTGAGTGAAATCCAATCGCTAGAAGTATGGAATACACCAACCACTCCAATTAGGAACGAACTGTCGTTGAACTTGAATTGTCCAATTTGGAACATCTATTGATTTCGGATCGAGCCCAAAACTTGGGCAACATCATAATATGGTGGGAGGAGTCATTTGGTCAGTTTTGAGTGAAATCCAATCGCTAGAAGTATGGAATACACCAACCACTCCAATTTGGAACGAACTGCCGTTGAACTTGAATTGTCCAATTTGGAACATCTATTGATTTCGGATCGAGCCCAAAACTTGGGCAACATCATAATATGGTGGGAGGAGTCATTTGGTCAGTTTTGAGTGAAATCCAATCACTAGAAGTATGGAATACACCAACCACTCCAAATAGGAACGAACTGCCGTTGAACTTGAATTGTCCAATTTGGAACACCTATTGACTTCGGATCGAGCCCAAAACTTGGGCAACATCAAAATATGGTGGGAGGAGTCATTTGATGTGTTTTGAGTGAAATCCAATCGCTAGAAGTATGGAATACACCAACCACTCCAATTAGGAACGAACTGTCGTTGAACTTGAATTGTCCAATTTGGAACACCTATTGATTTCGGATCGAGCCCAAAACTTGGGCAACATCATAATGTGGTGGGAGGAGTCATTTGGTCAGTTTTGAGTGAAATCCAATCGCTAGAAGTATGGAATACACCAACCACTCCAATTTGGAACGAACTGCCGTTGAACTTGAATTGTCCAATTTGGAACATCTATTGATTTCGGATCGAGCCCAAAACTTGGGCAACATCATAATATGGTGGGAGGAGTCATTTGGTGAATTTTCAGTGAAATCCAATCGCTAGAAGTGTGGAATACACCAACCACATCAATTAAGAACGAACTGTCGTTGAACTTGAATTGTCCAATTTCTCACACCTATTGAGTTCGGATGTAGCCCAAAACTTGGGCAACATCATAATATGGTGGGAGGAGTCATTTGGTGGGTTTTGAGTGAAATCCAATCGCTAGAAGTATGGAATACACCAACCACTCCAATTAGAAACGAACTGCCGTTGAACTTGAATTGTCCAATTTGGAACACCTATTGATTTCGTATTGAGCCCAAAATTTGGGCAACGTCATAATATGGTGGGCGGAGTCATTTGGTGAGTTTTTAGTGAAAACCAATTGTTACAGGTATGGAATACACCAACCATTCCAATTAGGAACGAACTGCCGTTGAACTTGAATTGTCCTATTTCTCACACCTATTGATTTCGGATCGAGCCTAAAACTTGGGCAACATCATAATATGGTGAGAGGAGTCATTTGGTGAGTTTTGAGTGAAATAAAATCGCTAGAAGTATGGAATACACCAACCACTCCAATTAGGAACGAACTGCCGTTGAACTTGAATTGTCCAATTTGGAACACCTATTGATTTCGGATCGAGCCCAAAACTTGGCCAACATCATAATATGGTGGGAGGAGTCATTTGGTGAGTTTTGAGTGAAATCCAATCGCTGGAAGTATGGAATACACCAACCACTCCAATTAGGAACGAATTGCCGTTGAACTTGAATTGTCCAATTTGGAACACCTATTGATTTCGTATTGAGCCCAAAATTTGGGCAACATCATAATATGGTGGGAGGAGTCATTTGGTGAGTTTTGAGTGAAATCCAATCGCTAGAGGTTTGGAATACACCAACCACCCCAATTAGGAACGAACTGCCTTTGAACTTGAATTGTCCAATTTCTTACACCTATTGATTTCGGATCGTGCCCAAAACTGGGGCAACATCATAATATGGTGGGAGGAGTCATTTGGTTAAGTTTGAGTGAAATCCGAACTCTAGAACTACCCAAAACTCCAACCACTCCAATTCGGAATGAACTGCCTTTGAACTTGAATTGTCCAATTTCTTACACCTATTGGTTTCGGATCGAGCCCAAAACTTGGGCAACATCATAAAGTGGTTGGAGGAGTCATTTGGTGAAGTTTTAGTGGAATACGATATCTAAAACTACCCAAAACACCAACCACTCCAATTAGGAACTAACTGCCTTCGAACTTGAATTGTCCAATTTCTTACACCTATTGATTTCGGATCGAGCCCAAAACCTGGGCAACATCATAATATTGTGGGAGGAATCATTTGGTTAAGTTTGAGTGAAATCCGATCTCTAGAACTACCCAAAACTCCAACCACTCCAATTAGGAACGAATTGCCTTTGAACTTGAATTGTCCAACTTCTTACACCTATTCATTTCGGATCGAGCCCAAAACTGGGGCAACATCATAATATGGTGGCAGGAGTCATTTGGTTAGTTTTGAGTGAAATCTGATCTCTAGAACTATGGAATACACCAACCACTCCGATTAGGAACGAACTACCTTTGAAGATAAATTGTCCAATTTCTTACACCTATTGATTTCGGATCGAGCCCAAAACTTGGGCAACATCATAATATGGGGGGAGGAGTAGGTTGGTTAACTTTGAGTGAAATCCGATCTGTAGAACTACCCAACACCAAAACCACTCCAATGAGTAACGAACTGCCGTTGAAGTTGAATTGTCCAATTTCTTACACCTATTGATTTCGGATCGAGCCCAAAACTAGGGCAACAACATAATATGGTGGGAGGAGTCATTTGGTTAAGTTTGAGTGAAATCCGATCACTACAACTACCCAAAAAACCAACGACTCCTATTATGAACGAACTTCCTTTGCACTTGAGTTGACCAATTTCTTACACATATTGATTTCGGATCGATCCCAAAACTTGGGCAACATCATAATATGGTGGGAGGAGTCATTTGGTTAAGTTTCAGTGCAATCCGATCTCTAGAACTATGGAATACACCAACCACTCCGATTAGGAATGAACTTCCTTTGAACTTGAATTGTCCGATTTCTTATACCTATTGATTTCGGATCAAGCCCAAAACTGGGGCAACATCATAATATGGTGGGAGGAGTCATTTGGTTAAGTTTGAGTGAAATCCGATCTCTAGAACTACCCAAAATACCAACAACTCCAATTAGGAACGAACTACCTTTGAACTTGAATTGTCCAATTTCTTACACCTATTGATTTCGGATTGTGCACAAAACTGGGGCAACATCATAATAAGGTGGGAGAAGTCAAGTGGTTAAGTTTGGGTGAAATCCGATCTCTAGAACTACCCAAAAAACCAACCACTCCTATTAGGAACGAACTGCCTTTGCACTTGAATTGTCCAATTTCTTACGCCTATTGATTTTGGATCGAGCCCAAAACTAGGGTAACATCATAAAATGGTGGGAGGAGTCATTTGTTTAAGTTTGAGTGAAATCCGATCTCTAGAACTAGCCGAAACACCAACCACTCCAATTAGGAACGACCTGCGGTTTAATTTGAATTGTCCAATTTCTTACACCTATTGATTTCGGATCGAGCCCAAAACCTGGGCAACATCATAATATGGTGGGAAGAGTCATTTGGTTAAGTTTGAGTGAAATCCGATCTCCAGAACTACCCAAAACACCAACCCCTCCAATTAGGAACGAACTGCCTTTGAACTTGAATTGTCCAATTTCTTACACCTATTGATTTTGGATCAAGCCAAAAACTTGGGCAACATCATAATATACGGTGGGAGTTGTCATTTGGTTAAGTTTGAGGGAAATCCGATCCCTAGAACTACCCAAAACACCAACCACTCCAATTAGGAACGAACTGCCTTTGAACTTGAATTCCCCAATTTCTTACACCTATTGATTCCGGATCGAGGCCAAAACTTGGGCAACAACATAATATGGTGGGAAGAGTCATTTGGTTAAGTTTGAGTGAAATCCGATCTCTAGAACTACCCAAAACACCAACCACTCCAATCAGGAACGAACAGCCTTTGAACTTGAATTGTCCAATTTCTTACACCTATTGATTTGGGATCGAGCCCAAAACTTGGGCAACATCATAATATGGTGGGAGAGTCATTTGGTTAGTTTTGCGTGAAATCCGATCCCCAGAACTATGGAATACACCAACCACTCCGATTGGGAACGAACTGCCCTTGACCATAAATTATCCAATTTCTTACATCTATTGATTTTGGATCGAGCCCAAAACTGGGGCAACATCATAATATGGTGGGAGGAGTCATTTGGTTAAGTTTGAGTGAAATCCGATCTCTAGAACTACGCAAAACACCAACCACTCCAATTAGGAACGAACTGCCTTTGAACTTGAATTCTCCAATTTCTTACACCTATTGATTCCGGATCGAGCCCAAAACTTGGGCAACAACATAATATGGTGGGAAGAGTCATTTGGTTAAGTTTGAGTGAAATCCGATCTCTAGAACTACCCAAAACACCAACCACTCCAATTAGGAACGAACAGCCTTTGAACTTGAATTGTCCAATTTCTTACACCTACTGATTTGGGATCGAGCCCAAAACTTGGGCAACATCATAATATGGTGGGAGAGTCATTTGGTTAGTTTTGCGTGAAATCCGATCCCTAGAACTATGGAATACACCAACCACTCCGATTGGGAACGAACTGCCCTTGACCATAAATTGTCCAATTTCTTACATCTATTGATTTTGGATCGAGCCCAAAACTGGGGCAACATCATAATATGGTGGGAGGAGTCGTTTGGTTAAGTTTGAGTGAAATCCGATCTCTAGAACTACCCAAAACACCAACCACTCCAATTAGGATGAACTGCCTTTGAACTTTACTTGTCCAATTTCTTACACCTATTGATTAAGGATCGAGCCCAAAACTTGGGCAAAATCCTAATACGGTGGAAGGTGTCATTTGGTTAGTTTTGAGTGAAATCCGATCTCTAGAACCATGGAATACACCAACCACTCCGATTAGGAACGAACTGCCTTTGAACATAAATTGTCCAATTTCTTACACCTATTGATTTCGGATTGAGCCCAAAACTTGGACAACATCATAATATGGTGGGAGGTGTCATTTGGTAAAGTTTGAGTGAAATCCGATCTCTAGAACTACCCAAAACACCAACCACTCCAATTAGGAACGAACTGCCTTGAACTTGAATTGTCCAATTTCTTACACCTATTGATTTTGGATCAAGCCAAAAACTTGGGCAACATCATAATATATGGTGGGAGTTGTCATTTGGTTAAGTTTGAGGGAAATCCGATCCCTAGAACTACCCAAAACACCAACCACTCCAATTAGGAACGAACTGCCTTTGAACTTGAATTCTCCAATTTCTTACACCTATTGATTTCGGATCGATCCCAAAACTTGGGTAACATCCTAATATGGTGGGAGGAGTCTTTTGGTTAAGTTTGAGTGAAATCCAATCTCTAGAACTACCCAAAACATCAACCACTCCAGTTAGGAACGAACTGCCTTTGAACTTGAATTGTTCAATTTCTTACACCTGTTGATTTCGGATCGAGTCCAAAACTTGGGCAACATCATAATTTGCTGGGAGGAGTCATTTGGTTAGTTTTGAGTGAAATCCGATCTCTAGAACTAACCAAAACACCAACCACTCCAATTAGGAACGAACTGCCTTTGAACTTGAATTGTCCCATTTCTTACACCTATTTATTTCGGATCGAGCCCAAAACTTGGGCAACATCATAATATGGTGGGAGGAGTCATTTGGTTAAGTTTGAGTGAAATTCGATCTCCAGAACTACCCAAAACACCAACCACTCCAATTAAGATCGAACTGCCTTTGAAGTTGACTTGTCCATTTTCTTACACCTATTGATTTCAGATCGAGCTCAAAACTTGGGCAACATTATAATATGGTGGGAGGAGTGATTTGGTTAGTCATGAGTGAAATCCGATCTCTAGAACTATGGGATACACCAACCACTCGGATTAGGAACGAACTGCCTTTGAACATAAATTGTCCAATTTCATACACCTATTGAATTCGGTTCGAGCACAAAACTTGGGCAACATCATAATATGGTGGGATGAGTCATTTGGTTAAGTTTGAGTGAAATTGGATCTCTAAAACTACCCAAAACACCAACCACTCCAATTCGGAACGAACTGCCTTTGAACATGAATTGTCCAATTTCTTACCCCTATTGATTTTGGATCGAGCCCAAAACTTGGACAACATCACAATATGGGGGGAGGAGTCATTTGGCTAATTTTGAGTGAAATCCGATCTCTAGAACTATGGAATACACCAACCACTCCAATTGGGAAAGAACTTCCTTTGAACTTGAATTGTCCAATTTCTTACAAATATTGATTTCGGATCGATCCCAAAACTTGGGCAACATCATAATATGGTGGGAGGAGTCATTTGGTTAATTTTGAGTGAAATCCGATCTATAGAACTGCCCAGTACACCAACCACTCCAATTAGGAACGAACTGCCTTTGAACATAAATTGTCCAATTTCTTACACCTATTCAATTCGGATCGAGCTCAAAACTTGGGCAACATCAAAATATGGTGGGAGGAGTCATGTGGTTAAGTTTGAGTGAAATCCGATCTCTAAAACTACCCAAAACAACAACCACTCCAATTCGGAACGAACTGCCTTTGAACATGAATTGTCCAATTTCTTACACCTATTGATTTTGGATCGAACCCAAAACTTGGGCAACATCATAATATGGTCGGAGGAGTCATTTGGTTAAGTTTGAGTGAAATCCGATCTCTAGAACTACCCAAAACACCAACCACTCCAATTAGGAACCTACTGCCTTTGAACTTGAATTCTCCAATTTCTTACACCATTTGATTTCGGATAGAGCCCAAAACTTGGGCAACACCACAATAAGCTGGGAGGAGTCATTTGGTTAGTTTTGAGTGAAATCCGATCCCTCGAACTACCCAATACACCAACCGTCCCAATTTGGAACGAACTGCCTTGGAACTTGAATTGTCCAATTTCTTACACCTATCGATTTTGGATCGAGCCTAAAACTTGGGCAACATCACAATATGGGGGGAGGAGTCGTTTGGTTAGTTTTGAGTGAAATCCGATCTCTAGAACTGTGGAATACACCAACCACTCCAATTAGGAACGAACTGCCTTTGAACTTGAATTGTCCAATTTCTTACAAATATTGATTTCGGATTGAGCCCAAAACTTGGGCAACATCATAATATGGTGCGAGGAGTCATTTGGTTAATTTTGAGTGAAATTCGATCTATCGAACTGCCCAGTACACCAACCACCCCAATTACGAACGAACTTCCTTTGAACATGAATTGTCCAATTTCTTACACCTATTGATTTTGGATCGAACCCAAAACTTGGGCAACATCATAATATGGTCGGAGGAGTCATTTGGTTAAGTTTGAGTGAAATCCGATCTCTAGAACTACCCAAAACACCAACCACTCCAATTAGGAACCTACTGCCTTTGAACTTGAATTCTCCAATTTCTTACACCATTTGATTTCGGATCGAGCCCAAAACTTGGGCAACATCATAATACGGTGGGAAGAGTCATTTGGTTAATTTTGAGTGAAATCCGATCTCTAGAACTACCCAAAACACCAACCACTCCAATTAGGAACGAACTGCCTTTGAACTTGAATTGTCCAATTTCTTACACCCATTGATTTCGGATCGAGCCCAAAACCTGTGCAACATCATAATGTGGTCGGAGGAGTCATTTGGTTAGTTTTGAGTGAAATCCGATCTCTAGAACTATGGAATACACCAACCACTCCAATTAGGAACGAACTGCCTTTGAACTTGAATTGTCCAATTTCTTACAAATATTGATTTCGGATTGAGCCCAAAACTTGGGCAACATCATAATATGGTGCGAGGAGTCATTTGGTTAATTTTGAGTGAAATTCGATCTATCGAACTGCCCAGTACACCAACCACCCCAATTACGAACGAACTTCCTTTGAACATGAATTGTCCAATTTCTTACACCTATTGATTTCGGACCGAGGCCAAAACTTGGGCAACATCATAATATGGTGGGAGGAGTCATTTGGTTAAGTTTGAGTGAAATCCGATCTCTAGAATTACCCAAAACACCAACCAGTCCAATTAGGAACAAACTGCCTTTGAACTTGAATTGTCCAATTTCTTACACCAATTGATTTCGGATCGAGCCCAAAACTTGGGCAACATCATAATATGGTGGGAGGAGTCATTTGGTTGATTTTCAGTGCAATCGGATCTCTAGAACTACCCAATACAACAACCACCCCAATTTGGAACGAACTGCTATAGAACTTGAATTGTCCAATTTCTTGCACCTATTGATTTCGGATCGAGCCAAAAACTGGGGCAAAATCATAATGTGGTGGGAGGAGTCATTTGGTTAAGTTTGAGGGAAATCCGATCTCTAGAACTTCCCAAAACACCGACCACTCCAATTAGGAACGAACTTCCTTTGAACTTTGATTGTCCAATTGCTTACACCTATTGATTTCGGATTGAGCCCAAAACTTGGGCAACATCATAATATGGTGGGAGGAGTCGTTTGGTCAAGTTTGAGTGAAATCCGATCTCTAGAACTATCCAAAACACCAACCACTCCAATTAGGAACGAACTGCCTTTGAACTCGACTTGTCCAATTTCATACAACTATTGATTTCGGATAGAGCCCAAAACTTGGGCAACACCATAATATGGTGCGAGGAGTTATTTGGTTAAGGTTGAGTGAAATCCGATCTCTAAAACTACTCAAAACACCAACCACTCCAATTTGGAACGAACTGCCTTTGAACATGAGTTGTCCAATTTCTTACACCTATTGATTTTGGATCGAGCCCAAAACTTGGGCAACATCATAATATGGTGGGAGGAGTCATTTGGTTAATTTTCAGTGCAATCCGATCTCTAGAACTACCCAATACACCAACCACCCCAATTAGGAACGAACTGCCTTTGAACTTGAATTGTCCAATTTCTTACACCTATTGATTTCGGATCGAGCCCAAAACTTGGGCAACATCATAATCTGGTTGGAGGAGTCATTTGGTTAGTTTTGAGTGAAATCCGATCTCTAGAACTATGGAATACACCAACCACTCCGATGAGGAACGAATTGCCTTTGAAAATAAATTGTCCAACTTCTTACACCTATTGATTTCGGATCGAGCCCAAAACCTGGGCAACATCATAATCTGGTGGTAGGAGTCATTTGGTTAAGTTTGAGTGAAACCCGATCTCTAGAACTGCCCAAAACACCAACCACCCCAATTAGGAATTAACTGCCTTTGAACTTGAATTGTCCAATTTCTTACACCAATTGATTTCGGATCGAGCCCAAAACTTGGGCAACATCATAATATGGTGTGGGGAGCCATTTGGTTAGTTTTGGGCAAAATCCGATCTCTAGAACTATGGAATACGCCAACCACTCCTATTAGGAACGAACCGCCTTTGAACATAAATTGTCCAGTTTCTTGCACCTACTGATTTCGGATCGAGCCCAAAACATGGGCAACATCATAATATGGTGGGAGGAGTCATTTGGTTAAGTTTGAGTGAAATCCAATCTCTAGAACTACCCAAAACACCAACCACTCCAATTAGGAACAAACTGCCTTTGAACTTGAATTGTCCATTTTCTTCCACCTATTGATTTCGGATCGAGCCCAAAACCTGGGCAACATCATAATATGGTGGGAGGAATCATTTGGTTAAGTTTGAGTGAAATCCGATCGCTAGAACTACCCAAAACACCGACCACTCCAATTAGGAACGAACTGCCTTTGAACATAAATTGTCCAATTTCTTAAACCTATTGATTTCGGATCGAGCCCAAAACTTGGGCAACATCATAATATGGTGGGAGGAGTCATTTCGTTAAGTTTGAGTGAAATCCGATCTCTATAACCACCCAATACACTAACCCACCCAATTAGGAACGAACTGCCTTTGATCTTGAATTGTCCAATCCCTTACACCTGTGGATTTCGGATCGAGCCCAAAACTTGGGCAACATCATAATATGGTGGGAGGAGTCATTTGGTTAAGTTTGAGTGAAATCCGATCTCTAGAACTGTAGAATACACCAACCACTCCGATTAGTGGGAGGAGTCATTTGGTTAAGTTTGAGTGAAATCTGATCTCTAGAACTACCCAAAACAGCAACCACTCCAATTAGGAACGAACTTCCTTTGAACTTGAATTGTCCAATTTCTTACACCTATTGATTTCGGATTGAGCCCAAAACATGGGCAACGTCGTAATATGGTGGGAGGAGTCATTTGGTTAATTTTGAGTGAAATCCGATCTCTAGAACTATCCAATACACTAACCACCCCAATTTGGAACGAACTGCCTTTAAACTTGAATTGTCCAATTTCTTACACCTATTGATTTCGGATCGAGCCCAAAACTTGGGAAACATCATAATACGGTGGGAGGAGTCATTTGGTTAAGTTTGAGTGAAATCCGATCTCTAGAACTACCCAAAACACCAACCACTACAATTAGGAACGAACTGCCTTTGAACTTGAATTGTCCAATTTCCTAAACCTATTGATTTCGGATCGAGTTCAAAACTTGGGCAACATCATAATATGGTGGGAGGAGTCATTTGGTTAAGTTTGAGTGAAATCCGATCTCTAGAACTACCCAAAACACCAACCACTCCAATTAGGAACGAACTACCTTTGAACTTGAATTGTCGAATTTCTTACACCTATTGATTTCGGATCGAACCCAAAACTTGGGAAACATCATAATATGGTGGGAGGAGTCATTTGGCTAAGTTTGAGTGAATTCCGACCCCTAGAACTACCCAAAACACCAACCACTCCAATCAGGAACGAACTGCCTGTGAACTTGAATTGTCCAATTTCTTACACCTACTGATTTCGGATCGAGCCCAAAACTTGGGCAACAACATGATTGCGTGGGACGAGTCATTTGGTTAAGTTTGAGTGAAATCTGATCTCTAGAACTACCCAAAACACCAACCACTCCAATTAGGAACGAACTGCCACTGAACTTGAATTGTCCAACTTCTTACACCTATTGATTTCGGATCGAGCCCAAAAGTTGGGCAACATCATAATATGGTGGGAGGAGTCATTTGGTTAGGTTTGACTGAAATCCGATCTCCAGAACTGGGGAATACACCAACCACTCCAATTAGGAATGAACTGCCTTTGAACCTAAATTGTCCAATTTCTTACACCTATTGATTTCGGATCGATCCCAAAACTTGGGCAACATCATAATATGGTGGTAGGAGTCGTTTGGTTAAGTTTGAGTGAAATCCGATCTCTAGAACTACCCAAAACACCAACCACTCCAATTAGGAACGAACTGCCTTTGAACTTGAATTGTTCAATTTCTAACACCTATTGATTTCGGATCGACCCCAAAACTTAGGCAACATCACAATATTGTGGGAGGAGTCATTTGGTTAAGTTTGAGTGAAATCCGATCTCTAGAACTGCCCAAAACACCAACCACTCCAATTAGGAACGAACTAACTTTGAACTTGAATTGTCCAATTTCTTACACCTATTGATTTCGGATCGAGCCCAAAACTTGGGAAACATCATAATATGGTGGGAGGAGTCATTTGGCTAAGTTTGAGTGAATTCTGACCCCTAGAACTACCCAAAACACCAACCACTCCAATCAGGAACGAACTGCCTTTGAACTTGAATTGTCCAATTTATTACACCTATTGATTTCGGATCGAGCCCAAAACTTGGGCAACAACATGATTGGGTGGGACGAGTCATTTGGTTAAGTTTGAGTGAAATCCGATCTCTAGAACTACCCAAAACACCAACCACTCCAATTAGGAACGAACTGCCATTGAACTTGAATTGTCCAACTTCTTGCACCTATTGACTTCGGATCTAGCGCAAATCTTGGGCAACATCATAATATTGTGGGAGGAGTCATTTGGTTAAGTTTGAGTGAAATCCGATCTCTAGAACTACCCCAAACACCAACCACTCCAATTAGGAACGAATAGCCTTTGAACCTGCATTGTCCAATTTCTTACACCAATTGATTTCGGATAGAGGCCAAAACTTGGGCAACATCATAATACGGTGGGAGGAGTCATTTGGTTGAGTTTGAGTGAAATCCGATCTCTAGAACTACCCAAAACACCAACCACTCCAATTAGGAACGAACTGCCTTTGAACTTGAACTGTCCAATTTCTTACACCTATTGATTTCGGATCGAGCCCAAAACCTGTGCAACATCATAATATGGTCGGAGAAGTCATTTGGTTAGTTTTGAGTGAAATCCGATCTCTAGAACTATGGAATACACCAACCACTCCAATTAGGAACAAACTGCCTTAGAACATAAATTGTCCAATTTCTTACACCTATTGATTTCGGATCGAGCCCAAAACTTGGGCAACATCATAATACGGTGGAAGGAGTCATTTTGTTGAGTTTGAGTGAAATCCGATCTTTAGAACTACCCAAAACACCAACCACTCCAATTAGGAATGAACTGCCTTTGAACTTGAATTGTCCAATTTCTTACACCTATTGATTTCAGATCGAGCCCAAAACTTGGGCAACATCATAATATAGTGGGAGGAGTCATTTGGTTAAGTTTGAGTGAAATCCGACCTCTAGAACTACCCAAAACACCAACCACTCCAATTAGGAACGAACTGCCTTTGAACTTGAATTGTCCAACTTCTTACACCTATTGATTTCGGATCAACCCCAAAACTTATTCAACATCATAATATGGTGGGAGCAGTCATTTGGTTAAGTTTGAGTGAAATCCGATCTCTAGAACTACCCAAAACACCAACCACTCCAATTAGGAACGAACTGCCTTTGAACCTGAATTGTCCAATTTCTTACACCTATTGATTACGGATCGAGCCCAAAACTTGGGCAACATCATAATATGGTACGAGGAGTCATTTGGTTAAGTTTGAGTGAAATCCGATCTCTAGAACTACCCAAAACACCAACCACTCCAATTAGGAACGAACTGCCTTCGAACCTGAATTGTCCAATTTCTTACACCTATTGATTTCGGATCGAGCCCAAAACTTGGGCAACAACATAATATGGTGGGAGGAGTCATTTGGTTAAGTTTGAGTGAAATCCGATATCTAGAACTACCCAAAACACCAACCACTCCAATTAGGAACGAACTGCCTTTGAACTTGAATTGTCCAATTTCTTACACCTATTGATTTCGGATCGAGCCCAAAACTTGGGCAACATCAAAATATGGTGGGAGGAGTCATTTGGTTAGTTTTGTGTGAAATCCGATCTCTAGAACTATGGAATACTCCAACCACTCCAATTACGAACGAACTGCCTTTGAACATAAATTGTCCAATTTTTTACACCTATTGATTTCGGATCGAGCCCAAAACTTGGGCAACAACATAATATGGTGGGAGGAGTCATTTGGTTAAGTTTGAGTGAAATCCGATATCTAGAACTACCCAAAATACCAACCACTCCAATTAGGAACGAATTGCCTCTGAACTTGAATTGTCCAATTTCTTACACCTATTGATTTCAGATCGAGCCCAAAACTTGGGCAACATCAAAATATGGTGGGAGGAGTTATTTGGTTAAGGTTGAGTGAAATCCAATCTCTAGAACTATGGCATACACCAACCACTCCGATTTGAAACGAACTGCCTTTGAACATAAATTGTCCAACTTCTTACACCTATTGATTTCGGATCGAGCCCAAAACTTGGGCAACATCATAATATGGTGGGAGGAGTCATTTGGTTAAGTTTGAGTGAAATCCCATCTCTAGAACTACCCAAACCACCAACCACTCCAATTAGGAACGAACTGCCTTTGAACTTGAATTGTCCAATTTCTTACACCTATTGACTTCGGATCGAGCCCAAACCTTAGGCAACATCACAATATGGTGGGAGGAGTCATTTGGCTAAGTTTGGGTGAATTCCGACCCCTAGAACTACCCAAAACACCAACCACTCCAATCAGGAACGAACTGCCTTTGAACCTGCATTGTCCAATTTCTTACACCAATTGATTTCGGATCGAGCCCAAAACTTGGGCAACAACATAATACGGTGGGAGGAGTCATTTGGTTGAGTTTGAGTGAAATCCGATCTCTAGAACTACCCAAAACACCAACCACTCCAATTTGGAACGAATTGCCTTTGAACTTGAATTGTCCAAATTCTTACACCTATTGATTTCAGATCGAGCCCAAAACCTGTGCAACATCATAATATGGTCGGAGGATTCATTTGGTTAGTTTTGAGTGAAATCCGATCTCTAGAACTATGGAATACACCAACCACTCCGATTAGGAACGAACTGCCTTAGAACATAAATTGTCCAATTTCTTACACCTATTGATTTCGGATCGAGCCCAAAACCATAATATGGTGGGACGAGTCATGTGGTTAAGTTTGAGTGAAATCCGATCTTTAGAACTATGGAATACACCAACCACTCCGATTTGGAACGAACTGCCGTTGCACATAAATTGTCCAGTTTCTTACACCGATTGATTTCGGATCGAGCCCAAAACTTGGGCAACATCATAATATGTTGGGAGGAGTCATTTGGTTAAGTTTGAGTGAAATCCGATCTCTAGAAGTGTGGAATACACCAACCACTCCGATCAGGAACGAACTGCCTTTGAACCTGAATTGTCCAATTTCTTACACCTATTGATTTCGGATCGAGCCCAAAACTTGGGCAACATCATAATATGGTGGGAGTAGTCATTTGGTTAGTTTTGGGTGAAATCCGATCTCTAGAACTACGGAATACACCAACCACTCCGATTAGGAACGAACTGCCTTTGAATATAAATTCTCCAATTTCTTACACCTATTGATTTCGGATGGAGCCCAAAACTTGGGTAACATCATAATATGGTGGAAGGAGTGATTTGGTTACGTTTTAGTGAAATCCGATCGCTAGAACTACCCAAAACACCAACCACTCCAACTAGGAACGAACTGCCTTTGAACTTGAGTTGTCCAATTTCTAACACCTACTGATTTCGGATCGAGCCCAAAACTTGGGCAACATCACAATATGGTGGGAGGAGTCATTTGGTTAAGTTTTAGTGAAATCCAATTTTTAGAACCACCCAAAACACCACCCACTCCAATTAGGAACGAACTGCCTTTGAACTTGAATTGTCCAATTTCTTACACATATTGATTTCGGATCGACCCCCAAACTTGGGCGACATCGTAAGATGGTGGGAGGAGTCATTTGGTTAAGTTTGAGTGAAATCCGATCTTTAGAACTACCCAAAACACCAACTACTCCAATTAGGAACGTACTGCTTGTGAACTTGAATTGTCCAATTTCTTACACCTATTAATTTCGGATCGAGCCCAAAACTTGAGCAACATCGTAATATGGTGGGAGGAGTCATTTGGTTAGTTTTGGGTGAAATCCGATGTTTAGAACTATGGAATACACAAACCACTCCGATTGGGAACGAACTGCCTTAGAACATAAATTGTCCAATTTCTTACACCTATTGATTTCGGATCTAGCCCAAAACATGGGAAACGTCATAATATGGTTGGAGGAGTCATTTGGTTAATTTTGAATGAAATCCGATCTCTAGAACTACCCAAAACACCAACCACCCCAATTAGGAACGAACTGCCTTTGAACGTGAATTGTCCAATTTCTTTCACCTATTGATTTCGGATCAACCCCAAACCTTGAACAACATCATAATATGGTGGGAGGAATCATTTTTTTAATTTTGAGGGAAATCCGATCTCTAGAACTACCCAATACACCAACCACCCCAATTAGGAACGAACTTCCTTTGAACTTGAATTGTCCAATTTCTTACACCCTTTGATTTCGGATCGAGCCCAAAACTTGGGCAACATCGTAATATGGTGGGAGGAGTCATTTGGTTAGTTTTGAGTTAAATCCGATCTCTAGAACTATGGAATACACCAACCACTCCGATTAGGAACGTACTGCCTTAGAACATAAAATGCCAAATTTCTTACACCTATTGATTCCGGATCGAGCCCAAAACATGGGCAACATCGTAATATGGTGGGAGGATTCATGGGGTTAACTTTGAGTGAAATCCGATCTCTAAAACTTCCCAAAACCCCAACCACTCCAATTAGGAACGAACTGCTTTTGAACTTAAATTGTCCAATTTCTTACACCTATTGATTTCGGATCCCGCCCAAAACTGGGGCAACATCATAATATAGGGGGAGGAGTCATTTGGTTAAGTTTGTGTGAAATCCGATCTCTAGAACTACCCAAAACACAAACCACTCCAATTAGTAACGAACTGCCTTTGAACATAAATTGTCCAATTTCTTGCAACTATTGATTTCGGATCGAGCACAAAACATGGGCAACATTATATAATATGCTGGGAGGAGTCATTTGGTTAAGTTTGAGTGAAATCCGATCACTAGAACTATGGCATACACCAACCACTCCGATTTGGAACGAACTGCCTTCGAACATAAATTGTCCAATTTCTTACTCCTATTGATTTCGGATCGAGCCCAAAACTTGGGCAACAACATAATATGGTGGGAGGAGTCATTTGGTTAAGTTTGAGTGAAATCCGATCTCTAGAACTTCCCAAAACCCCAACCACTCCAATTAGGAAAGAACTGCCTTTGAACTTGAATTGTCCAATTTCTTACACCTATTGATTTCGGATCGAGCCCAAAACTGGGGCAACATCATAATACAGTGGGAGGAGTCATTTGGTTAGTTTTGAGTGAAATCCGATCTCTAGAACTACGGAATACACCAACCACTCCGATTTGGAACAAACTGCCTTTCAACTTGAATTGTCCAATTTCTTACACCCTTTGATTTCGGATCGAGCCCAAAACTTGGGCAACATCATAATATGGTGGGAGAAGTCATTTGGTTAGTTTTGAGTGAAATCCGATCTCTAGAACTATGGAATACACCAACCACTCCGATTAAGAATGAACTGCCATAGAACATAAATTGCCAAATTTCTTACACCTATTGATTCCGGATCGAGCCCAAAACATGGGCAACATCGTAATATGGTGGGAGGATTCATGGGGTTAACTTTGAGTGAAATCCGATCTCTAAAACTTCCCAAAACCCCAACCACTCCAATTAGGAACGAACTGCCTTTGAACTTGAATTGTCCAATTTCTTACACCTATTGATTTCGGATCGAGCCCAAAACTTGGGCAACATCATAATATGGTGGGAGGAGTCATTTGGTTTGTTTTGTGTGAAATCCGATCTCTAGAACTGTGGAATACACCAACCACTCCGATTTGGTACGAACTGCCTTTGAACATAAATTGTTCAATTTTTTACACGGATTGATTTCGGATCGAGCCCAAAACTTGGGCAACATCATAATGTGGTGGGAGGAGTCATTTGGTTAAGTTTGAGTGAAATCCAATCTCTAGAACTACCCAAAACACCAACCACTCCAATTAGGAACGAACTGCCTTTGAACTTGAATTGTCCAATTTCTTACACCTCTTGATTTCGGATCAAGCCCAAAACTTGGGCAACATCATAATATGGTGGGAGGAGTCATTTGGTTAAGTTTGGGTGAAATCCGATCTCTGGAACTACCCAAAAAACTAACCTCTCCAATTAGGAACGAACAGCCTTTGAACCTGAATTGTCCAATTTCTTACACCTATTGATTTCGGATCAACCCCAAAACTTATTCAACATCATAATATGGTGGGAGCAGTCATTTGGTTAAGTTTGAGTGAAATCCGATCTCTAGAACTACCCAAAACACCAACCACTCCAATTAGGAACGAACTGCCTTTGAACCTGAATTGTCCAATTTCTTACACCTATTGATTACGGATCGAGCCCAAAACTTGGGCAACATCATAATATGGTACGAGGAGTCATTTGGTTAAGTTTGAGTGAAATCCGATCTCTAGAACTACCCAAAACACCAACCACTCCAATTAGGAACGAACTGCCTTCGAACCTGAATTGTCCAATTTCTTACACCTATTGATTTCGGATCGAGCCCAAAACTTGGGCAACAACATAATATGGTGGGAGGAGTCATTTGGTTAAGTTTGAGTGAAATCCGATATCTAGAACTACCCAAAACACCAACCACTCCAATTAGGAACGAACTGCCTTTGAACTTGAATTGTCCAATTTCTTACACCTATTGATTTCGGATCGAGCCCAAAACTTGGGCAACATCAAAATATGGTGGGAGGAGTCATTTGGTTAGTTTTGTGTGAAATCCGATCTCTAGAACTATGGAATACTCCAACCACTCCAATTACGAACGAACTGCCTTTGAACATAAATTGTCCAATTTTTTACACCTATTGATTTCGGATCCAGCCCAACACTTGGGCAACATCATAATATGGTGGGAGGAGTCATTTGGTTAAGTTTGAGTGAAATCCGATCTCTAGAACTACCCAAAATACCAACCACTCCAATTAGGAACGAATTGCCTCTGAACTTGAATTGTCCAATTTCTTACACCTATTGATTTCAGATCGAGCCCAAAACTTGGGCAACATCAAAATATGGTGGGAGGAGTTATTTGGTTAAGGTTGAGTGAAATCCAATCTCTAGAACTATGGCATACACCAACCACTCCGATTTGAAACGAACTGCCTTTGAACATAAATTGTCCAACTTCTTACACCTATTGATTTCGGATCGAGCCCAAAACTTGGGCAACATCATAATATGGTGGGAGGAGTCATTTGGTTAAGTTTGAGTGAAATCCCATCTCTAGAACTACCCAAACCACCAACCACTCCAATTAGGAACGAACTGCCTTTGAACTTGAATTGTCCAATTTCTTACACCTATTGACTTCGGATCGAGCCCAAACCTTAGGCAACATCACAATATGGTGGGAGGAGTCATTTGGCTAAGTTTGGGTGAATTCCGACCCCTAGAACTACCCAAAACACCAACCACTCCAATCAGGAACGAACTGCCTTTGAACCTGCATTGTCCAATTTCTTACACCAATTGATTTCGGATCGAGCCCAAAACTTGGGCAACAACATAATACGGTGGGAGGAGTCATTTGGTTGAGTTTGAGTGAAATCCGATCTCTAGAACTACCCAAAACACCAACCACTCCAATTTGGAACGAATTGCCTTTGAACTTGAATTGTCCAAATTCTTACACCTATTGATTTCAGATCGAGCCCAAAACCTGTGCAACATCATAATATGGTCGGAGGATTCATTTGGTTAGTTTTGAGTGAAATCCGATCTCTAGAACTATGGAATACACCAACCACTCCGATTAGGAACGAACTGCCTTAGAACATAAATTGTCCAATTTCTTACACCTATTGATTTCGGATCGAGCCCAAAACCATAATATGGTGGGACGAGTCATGTGGTTAAGTTTGAGTGAAATCCGATCTTTAGAACTATGGAATACACCAACCACTCCGATTTGGAACGAACTGCCGTTGCACATAAATTGTCCAGTTTCTTACACCGATTGATTTCGGATCGAGCCCAAAACTTGGGCAACATCATAATATGTTGGGAGGAGTCATTTGGTTAAGTTTGAGTGAAATCCGATCTCTAGAAGTGTGGAATACACCAACCACTCCGATCAGGAACGAACTGCCTTTGAACCTGAATTGTCCAATTTCTTACACCTATTGATTTCGGATCGAGCCCAAAACTTGGGCAACATCATAATATGGTGGGAGTAGTCATTTGGTTAGTTTTGGGTGAAATCCGATCTCTAGAACTACGGAATACACCAACCACTCCGATTAGGAACGAACTGCCTTTGAATATAAATTCTCCAATTTCTTACACCTATTGATTTCGGATGGAGCCCAAAACTTGGGTAACATCATAATATGGTGGAAGGAGTGATTTGGTTACGTTTTAGTGAAATCCGATCGCTAGAACTACCCAAAACACCAACCACTCCAACTAGGAACGAACTGCCTTTGAACTTGAGTTGTCCAATTTCTAACACCTACTGATTTCGGATCGAGCCCAAAACTTGGGCAACATCACAATATGGTGGGAGGAGTCATTTGGTTAAGTTTTAGTGAAATCCAATTTTTAGAACCACCCAAAACACCACCCACTCCAATTAGGAACGAACTGCCTTTGAACTTGAATTGTCCAATTTCTTACACATATTGATTTCGGATCGACCCCCAAACTTGGGCGACATCGTAAGATGGTGGGAGGAGTCATTTGGTTAAGTTTGAGTGAAATCCGATCTTTAGAACTACCCAAAACACCAACTACTCCAATTAGGAACGTACTGCTTGTGAACTTGAATTGTCCAATTTCTTACACCTATTAATTTCGGATCGAGCCCAAAACTTGAGCAACATCGTAATATGGTGGGAGGAGTCATTTGGTTAGTTTTGGGTGAAATCCGATGTTTAGAACTATGGAATACACAAACCACTCCGATTGGGAACGAACTGCCTTAGAACATAAATTGTCCAATTTCTTACACCTATTGATTTCGGATCTAGCCCAAAACATGGGAAACGTCATAATATGGTTGGAGGAGTCATTTGGTTAATTTTGAATGAAATCCGATCTCTAGAACTACCCAAAACACCAACCACCCCAATTAGGAACGAACTGCCTTTGAACGTGAATTGTCCAATTTCTTTCACCTATTGATTTCGGATCAACCCCAAACCTTGAACAACATCATAATATGGTGGGAGGAATCATTTTTTTAATTTTGAGGGAAATCCGATCTCTAGAACTACCCAATACACCAACCACCCCAATTAGGAACGAACTTCCTTTGAACTTGAATTGTCCAATTTCTTACACCCTTTGATTTCGGATCGAGCCCAAAACTTGGGCAACATCGTAATATGGTGGGAGGAGTCATTTGGTTAGTTTTGAGTTAAATCCGATCTCTAGAACTATGGAATACACCAACCACTCCGATTAGGAACGTACTGCCTTAGAACATAAAATGCCAAATTTCTTACACCTATTGATTCCGGATCGAGCCCAAAACATGGGCAACATCGTAATATGGTGGGAGGATTCATGGGGTTAACTTTGAGTGAAATCCGATCTCTAAAACTTCCCAAAACCCCAACCACTCCAATTAGGAACGAACTGCTTTTGAACTTAAATTGTCCAATTTCTTACACCTATTGATTTCGGATCCCGCCCAAAACTGGGGCAACATCATAATATAGGGGGAGGAGTCATTTGGTTAAGTTTGTGTGAAATCCGATCTCTAGAACTACCCAAAACACAAACCACTCCAATTAGTAACGAACTGCCTTTGAACATAAATTGTCCAATTTCTTGCAACTATTGATTTCGGATCGAGCACAAAACATGGGCAACATTATATAATATGCTGGGAGGAGTCATTTGGTTAAGTTTGAGTGAAATCCGATCACTAGAACTATGGCATACACCAACCACTCCGATTTGGAACGAACTGCCTTCGAACATAAATTGTCCAATTTCTTACTCCTATTGATTTCGGATCGAGCCCAAAACTTGGGCAACAACATAATATGGTGGGAGGAGTCATTTGGTTAAGTTTGAGTGAAATCCGATCTCTAGAACTTCCCAAAACCCCAACCACTCCAATTAGGAAAGAACTGCCTTTGAACTTGAATTGTCCAATTTCTTACACCTATTGATTTCGGATCGAGCCCAAAACTGGGGCAACATCATAATACAGTGGGAGGAGTCATTTGGTTAGTTTTGAGTGAAATCCGATCTCTAGAACTACGGAATACACCAACCACTCCGATTTGGAACAAACTGCCTTTCAACTTGAATTGTCCAATTTCTTACACCCTTTGATTTCGGATCGAGCCCAAAACTTGGGCAACATCATAATATGGTGGGAGAAGTCATTTGGTTAGTTTTGAGTGAAATCCGATCTCTAGAACTATGGAATACACCAACCACTCCGATTAAGAACGAACTGCCATAGAACATAAATTGCCAAATTTCTTACACCTATTGATTCCGGATCGAGCCCAAAACATGGGCAACATCGTAATATGGTGGGAGGATTCATGGGGTTAACTTTGAGTGAAATCCGATCTCTAAAACTTCCCAAAACCCCAACCACTCCAATTAGGAACGAACTGCCTTTGAACTTGAATTGTCCAATTTCTTACACCTATTGATTTCGGATCGAGCCCAAAACTTGGGCAACATCATAATATGGTGGGAGGAGTCATTTGGTTTGTTTTGTGTGAAATCCGATCTCTAGAACTGTGGAATACACCAACCACTCCGATTTGGTACGAACTGCCTTTGAACATAAATTGTTCAATTTTTTACACGGATTGATTTCGGATCGAGCCCAAAACTTGGGCAACATCATAATGTGGTGGGAGGAGTCATTTGGTTAAGTTTGAGTGAAATCCAATCTCTAGAACTACCCAAAACACCAACCACTCCAATTAGGAACGAACTGCCTTTGAACTTGAATTGTCCAATTTCTTACACCTCTTGATTTCGGATCAAGCCCAAAACTTGGGCAACATCATAATATGGTGGGAGGAGTCATTTGGTTAAGTTTGGGTGAAATCCGATCTCTGGAACTACCCAAAAAACTAACCTCTCCAATTAGGAACGAACAGCCTTTGAACCTGAATTGTCCAATTTCTTACACCTATTGATTTCGGATTGAGCCCAAAACTTGGGCAACATCATAATATGGTGGGAGGAGTCATTTGGTTTGTTTTGAGTGAAATCCGATCTCCAGAACTATGGAATACACCAACCACTCCGATTAGGAACGAACTGCCTTTGAACATAAATTGTCCAAGTTTTTACACCTATTGATTCCGGATCGTGCCCAAAACTTGGGCAACATCATAATATGGTGCGAGGAGTCATTTGGTTAAGTTTGAGTGAAATCCGATCTCTAGAACTACCCGAAACACCAACCACTCCAACTAGGAACGAACTGCCTTTGAACCTGAATTGTCCAATTTCTTGCACCTATTGATTACGGATCGAGCCCAAAACTTGGGCAACATCATAATATGGTGCGAGGAGTCATTTGGTTAAGTTTGAGTGAAATCCGATCTCTAGAACTGTGGCATACACCAACCACTCCGATTTGAAACGAACTGCCTTTGAACAAAAATTGTCCAACTTCTTACACCTATTGGTTTCGGATCGAGCCCAAAACATGGGCAACATCATAATATGGTGGGAGGAGTCATTTGGTTAAGTTTGAGTGAAATCTCATCTGTAGAACTACCCAAACCACCAACCACTCCAATTAGGAACGAACTGCCTTTGAACCTGTATTGTCCAATTTCTTACACATATTGATTTCGGATCGAGCCCAAAACTGGGCCAACATCATAATATAGTGGGAGAAGTCCTTTTGTTAAGTTTGTGCGAAATCCGATCTCAAGAACTACCCAAAACACAAACCACTCCAATTAGTAACGAACTACCTTTGAACTTGAATTGTCCAATTTCTTACACCTATTGATTTCGGATCGAGCCCAACACTTGGGCAACATCAGAATATGGTGGGCCGAGTCATTTGGTTAGTTTTGAGTGAAATCCAATCTCTAGAACTATGGCAGACACCAACCACTCCGATTTGGAACGAACTGCCTTTGAACATAATTGTCCAATTTCTTACACCTATTGATTTCGGATCGAGCCCAAAACTTGGGCAACATGATAATAGGGTGGGAGGAGTCATTTGGTTAAGTTTGAGTGAAATCCGATCTCTACAACTACCCAAAACACCAACCTCTCCAATTAGGAACGAACAGCCTTTGAACCTGTATTGTCCAATTTCTTACACATATTGATTTCGGATCGAGCCCAAAACTGGGGCAACATCATAATATAGTGGGAGTTGTCATTTTGTTAAGTTTGTGCGAAATCCGATCTCAAGAACTACCCAAAACACAAACCACTCCAATTAGTAACGAACTGCCTTTGAACTTGAATTGTCCAATTTCTTACACCTATTGATTTCGGATCGAGCCCAAAACTTGGGCAACATCATAATATGGTGGGAGGAGTTATTTGGTTAAGTTTTTGTGAAATCCGATCTCTAGAACTACCCAAAACACCAGCCACTCCAATTAGGAACGACCTGCCTTTGAACCTGAATTGTCCAATTTCTTACACCTCTTGATTTCGGATCGAGCCCAAAACATCGGCAACATTATTAGATGCTGGGAGGAGTCATGTGGTTAAGTTTGAGTGAAATCCGATCTCCAGAACTACCCAAAACACCAACCACTCCAATTAGGAACGAACTGCCTTTGAACTTGAATTGTCCAATTTCTTACACCTATTGATTTCAGATCGAGCCCAAAACTTGGGCAACACCATAACATGGTGGGACGAGTCTTGTGGTTAAGTTTGAACTATGGAATATACCAACCATTCCGATTAGGAACGAATTGCCTTTGCACATAAATTGTCCAATTTCTTACACCTATTGATTTCGGATCGAGCCCAACATTTGGGTAACATCATAATATGGTGGGAGTAGTGATTTGGTAAGTTTTGGGTGAAATCCGATCTCTAGAACTATGGAATACACCAACCACTCCGATTAGGAACGAACTGCCTTTGAACATAAATTGTCCAATTTCTTACACCTATTGATTCTGGATCGAGCCCAAAACTTGGACAACATCATAATATGGTGGGAGGAGTCATTTGGTTAAGTTTGAGTGAAATCCGATCTCTAGAACTACCCAAAACACCAACCGCTCCAATTAGGAACGAACTGCCTCTGAACCTGAATTGTCCAATTTCTTACACCTATTGATTTCAGATCGAGCCCAAAACTTGGGCAACATCATAATATGGTGGGAGGAGTTATTTGGTTAAGTTTGATTGAAATCCGTTCTCTAGAACTATGGCATACACCAACCACTCCGATTTGGAACGAACTGCCTTTGAACATAAATTGTCCAATTTCTTACACCTATTGATTTCGGATCGAGCCAAAAACTTGGGCAACAACATATTATGGTGGGAGGAGTCATTTGGTTAAGTTTGAGTGAAATCCGATCTCTAGAACTACCCAAACCACCAAACACTCCAATTAGGAACGAACTGCCTTTGAACTTGAATTGTCCAATTTCTTACACCTATTGATTTCGGATCGAGCCAAGAAGTTGCGCAACCTCATAATATGGTGGAAGGAGTCATCTGGTTAATTTTGAGTGAAATCCGATCTCTAGAACTACCCAAAACACCAACCACTCCAATTAGGAACGAACTGCCTTTGAACTTGAATTGTCCAATTTCTTACACCTATTGATTTCGGATCGAGCCCAAAACCGGGGCAACATCACAATATGGTGGAAGGAGTCATTTGCTTAAGTTTGAGCGAAATCCAATCTCTAGAACTACCCAAAACAGCAACCACTCCAATTAGGAACGAACTGCCTCTGAACATAAATTGTCCAATTTCTTACACCTATTGATTTCATATCGAGCCCAAAACTTGGGCAACATCATAATATGGTGGGAGGAGTCATTTGGTTAAGTTTGAGTGAACTCCGATCTCTAGAACTACCCAAAACACCAACCACTCCAATTAGGAACGAACTGCCTTTCAACTTGAATTGTCCAATTTCTTACACCTATTGATTTCGGATCAACCCCAAAACTTGGGCAACATCATAATATGCTGGGAGGAGTGATTTCGTTAGTTTTGAGTGAAATCCGATCTTTAGAACTACCCAAAACACCAACCACTCCAATTGGGAACGAACTGCCTTCGAACTTGAATTGTCCAATTTCTTACACCTATTGATTTCGGATCGACCCCAAGACTTGGGCAACAATATAATATGGTGGGAGAAGTCATTTGGTTAAGTTTGAGTGAAATCCGATCTTTAGAACTACCCAAAACACCAACCACTCCAATTGGGAACGAACTGCCTTCGAACTTGAATTGTCCAATTTCTTACCACTATTGATTTCGGATCAAGCCCAAAACTTGGGCAACAACATAATATGGTGGGAGAAGTCATTTGGTTAAGTTTGAGTGAAATCCGATCTCTAGAACTACCCAAAACACCAGCACTCCAATTAGGAACGAACTGCCTCTGAACTTGAATTGTCCAATTTCTTACACCTATTGATTTTGGATCGAGCCCAAAACTTGGGCAACATCATAATATGGTGGGAGTAGCGATTTGGTCCATTTTGAGTGCAATCTGATCTCTAGAACCACCCAATACACCAAGCACCCCAATTAGGAACGAACTACCATTGAACTTGAATTGTCCAATTTCTTACACCTATTGATTTCGGATCAACCCCAAAACTTGGGCAACATCATAATATGCTGGGAGGAGTGATTTCGTTAGTTTTGAGTGAAATCCGATCTCTAGAACTATGGAATACACGAACCACTACGATTAGGAACGAACTGCCTTTGAACATAAATTGTCCAACCTCTTACACCTATTGATTTCGGCTCGAGCCCAGAACTTGGGCAACCTCATAATATGGTGGGAGTAGTCATTTGGTTAAGTTTGAGTGAAATCCGATCTCTAGAACTACCCAGAACACCAACCACTCCAATTAGGAACGAACTGCCTTTGAACTTGAATTGTCCAATTTCTTACACCAATTGATTTCAGATGGAGCCCAAAACTTGGGCAACATCATAATATGGTGGGAGTAGTCATTTGGTTAAGTTTGAGTGAAATCTGATCTCTAGAACTACCCAAAACACCAACCACTCAAATCAGGAACGAACTACCTTTGAACTTGGATTGTCCAATTTCTTACACCAATTGATTTCGGATGGAGCCCAAAACTTGGGCAACATCATAATAGGGTGGGAGGAGTCATTTGCTTAAGTTTGAGTGAAATCTGATCTCTAGAACTACCCAAAACACCAACCACTCCAATTGGGAACGAACTGCCTATGAACTTGAATTGTCCAATTTCTTACACCTGTTGATTTCGGATCGAGCCCAAAACTTGGGCAACATCATAATATGGTGGGAGTAGTCATTTGGTTAAGTTTGAGTGAAATCCGACCACTAGAACTACCCAAAACACCAACCACTCAAATCAGGAACGAACTGCCTTTGAACTTGGATTGTCCAATTTCTTACACCAATTGATTTCGGATGGAGCCCAAAACTTGGGCAACATCATAATAGGGTGGGAGGAGTCATTTGCTTAAGTTTGAATGAAATCTGATCTCTAGAACTACCCAAAACACCAACCACTCCAATTGGGAACGAACTGCCTATGAACTTGAATTGTCCAATTTCTTACACCTATTGATTTCGGATCGGGCCCAAAACTTGGGCAACATCATAGTATGGTGGGAGGAGTGATTTGGTTAAGTTTGAGTGAAATCCGATCTCTAGAACTACCAAAACACCAACCACTTCAATTGGGAAGAAACTGCCTTCGAACTTGAATTGTCCACTTTCTTACACCTATTGATTTCGGACCGAGCCCAAAACTTGGGCAACATCATAATATGGTGGGAGGAGTCATTTGGTTAGTTTTGAGTGAAATCCTATCTCAAGAACCATGGAATACACCAACCACTCCGATTAGGAACGAACTGCCTTTGAACATAAATTGTCCAGTTTCTTTCACCTATTGATTTCTAATCAAGCCCAAAACTTGGACAACATCATAATATGGTGGGAGGAGTCATTTGGTTAAGCTTGAGTGAAATCCGATCTCTTGAACTACACAAAACACCAACCACTCCAATTAGGAACGAACTGCCTGTGAACTTGAATTGTCCAATTTCTTACACCTATCGATTCCGGATGGAGCCCAAAACTTGGGCAACATCATAATATGGTGGGAGGAGTGATTGGGTTAAGTTTAACTGAAATTCGATCTTTAGAACTAACCAAAACACCAACCACTCCAAATAGGAACGAACTTCCTTTAAACCTGAATTGTCCAATTTTTTACACCAATTGATTTCGGATCTTGCCCAAAACTTGGCCGACATCATAATATGGTGGGAGGAGTCATTTGGTTAAGTTTGAGTAAAATCCAATCTCTAGAACTACCCAAAACTCCAACCACTCCACTTAGGAACGAACTGCCTTTGAACCTGAATTGTCAAATTTTTTACACCTATTGATTTTGGATCGAGCCCAAAACTTGGCCGACATCATAATATGGTGGGAGGAGTCATTTGGTTAAGTTTGAGTGAAATCCGATCTCTAGAACTACCCAAAACACCAACCACTCCAATTAGGAACGAACTGCCTTTGAACCTGAATTGTCCAATTTCTTACACCTATTGATTTCGGATCGAGTCCAAAACTTGGGCAACATCATAATATGGGGGGAGGAGTCATTTGTTTAGTTTTGAGTGAAATCCGACCTCTGGAACTATGGAAAACACCAACCACTCCGATTAGGAACGAACTGCCTTTGAATATAAATTGTCCAATTTCTTACACCTATTGATTCCGTATCGAGCCCAAAACTTGGGCAACATCATAATATGGTGGGAGAAGTCATTTGGTTAAGTTTGAGTGAAATTCGATCTCTAGAACTACCCAAAACACCAACCACTCCAATTCGGAACGAACTTCCTTTTAACTTGAATTGTCCAATTTCGTACACCTATTGATTTCGGATCGAGCCCAAAACTGGGGCAACATAATAATACAGTGGGAGGATTCATTTGGTTTGTTTTGAGTGAAATCCGATCTGTAGAACTACGGAATACACCAACCACTCCTATTAGGAACGAACTGCCCTTGAACTTAAATTGTACAATTTCTGATACCTATTGATTTCGGATCGAGCCCAAAACTTGGGCAACAACATAATATGGGGGGAGAAGTCATTTGGTTAAGTTTGAGTGAAATCCGATCTCTAGAACTACCCAAAACACCAACCACTCCAATTAGAAACGAACTGCCTTTGAACTTGAATTGTCCAATTTCTTACACCTATTGATTTCGGATAGAGCCCAAAACTGGGGCAACTTCATAATATGGTGGGAGGAGTCATTCGCTTAAGTTTGAGTGAAATCCAATCTCTAGAACTACCCAAAACCCCGACCACTCCAATTAGGAACGAACTGCCTTTGAACCTGAATTGTCCGATTTCTTACACCTATTGATTTCGGATCGAGCCCAAAACTTGGGCAACATCATAATATGGTGGGAGGGGTCATTTGGTTAAGCTTGAGTGAAATCCGATCTCTAGAACTACCCAAAACACCTGCCACTCCAATTGGGAACGAACTTCCATTGAACTTGAATTGTCCAATTTCTTACACCTATTGATTTCGGATCGATCCCAAAACTTTGGCAACATCATAATATGGTGGGAGGAGTCATTTGGTTAGTTTTGAGTGAAATCCGATCTCCAGAACTACGGAATACACCAACCACTCCAATTAGGAACGAACTGCCTCTGAACTTAAATTGTCCAATTTCTTACACCTATTAATTTCGGATCGAGCCCAAAACTTGGGCAACCACATATTACGGTGGGAGAAGTCATTTGGTTAAGTTTGAGTGAAATCCGATCTCTAGAACTACCCAAAACACCAAGCACTCCAACAAGGAACGAACTGCCTTTGAACTTGAATTGTCCAATTTCTTACACCTATTGATTTCGGATCGAGCCCAAAACTGGGGCAACATCATAATACAGTGGGAGGAGTCATTTGGTTAGTTTTGAGTGAAATCCGATCTCTAGAACTACGGAATACACCAACCACTCCGATTAGGAACAAACTGCCTTTGAACTTAAATTGTCCAAGTTCTTACACCTATTGATTTCGGATCGAGCCCAAAACTTGGGCAACAACATAATATGGTGGGAGAAGTCATTTGGTTATTTGCTTAAGTTTGACTGAAATCTGATCCCTAGAACTACCCAAAACACCACCCACTCCAATTAGGAACGAACTGCCTTTAAACCTGAATTGTCCGATTTCTTACACCTATTGATTTCGGATCGAGGCCAAAACTGGGGCAACATCATAATATGGTGGGAGGAGTCATTTGGTTAAGCTTGAGTGAAATCCGATCTCTAGAACTACCCAAAACACCAACCACTCCAATTAGGAACGAACTGCCTTTGAACTTGAATTGTCCAATTTCGTACACCTATTGATTCCGGATCGAGCCCAAAACTTGGGCAACATCATAATACAGTGGGAGGAGTCATTTGGTTAGTTTTGAGTGAAATCCAATCTCTAGAACTACGGAATACACCAACCACTCCGATTTGGAACAAACTGCCTTTGAACTTAAATTGTCCAATTTCTTACACCTATTGATTTCGGATCGAGCCCAAAACATGTGCAACCTCATAATATGGTCTGAGGAGTCATTTGCTTAGTTTTGAGTGAAATCCGATCTCTAGAACTACGGAATACACCAACCACTCCGATTAGGAACGAACTGCCTTTGAACTTGAATTGTCCAATTTCTTACACCTATTGATTTCGGATGGAGCCCAAAACTTGGGCAACATCATAATGTGGTGGGAGGAGTCATTTGGTTAGTTTTGTGGGAAATCCGATCTCTAGAACTGTGGAATACACCGACCACTCCGATTAGGAACGAACTGCCTTTGAACATAAATTGTCCAATTTCTTACACCTATTGATTTCGGATCGAGCCCAAAACTTGGGCAACAACATAATATGGTGGGAGGAGTCATTTGGTTAAGTTTGAGTGAAATCCGATCTCTAGAACTACCCAAAACACCAACCACACAAATTAGGAACGAACTGCCTTTGAACTTGAATTGTCCAATTTCTTACACCTATTGATTCCGGATCGAGCCCAAAACTTGGGCAACATCATAATGTGGTGGGAGGAGTCATTTGGTTAGTTTTGTGGGAAATCCGATGTCTAGAACTGTGGAATACACCGACCACTCCGATTAGGAACGAACTACCTTTGAACATAAATTGTCCAATTTCTTACAGCTATTGATTTCGGATCGAGCCCAAAACCTGGCCAAGATCATAATATGGTGGGAGGAGTCATTTGGTTAAGCTTGAGTGAAATCCGATCTCTAGAACTACACAAAACACAAACCACTACAATTAGGAACGAACTGCCTTTGAACTTGATTTGTCCAATTTCTTACACCTATTGATTTCGGATCGAATCCAAAACTTGGGCAACAACATAATATGGTGGGAGTAGCCATTTGGTCAATTTTGAGTGCAATCGTATCTCTAGAACTACCCCATACACCAACCACCCCAATTAGGAACGAACTGTCATTGAACTTGAATTGTCCAATTTCTTACACCTATTGATTTCG
Source organism: Prunus avium (assembly GCF_965620075.1). Lineage (NCBI taxonomy): Eukaryota > Viridiplantae > Streptophyta > Magnoliopsida > Rosales > Rosaceae > Prunus > Prunus avium. The sequence continues at coordinate 8,694,954 of NC_142287.1, read as the reverse complement.
GATCAACCCCAAAACTTGGGCAACATCATAATATGGTGGGAGGAGTGATTTCGTTACTTTTGAGTGAAATCCGATCTCTAGAACTATGGAATACACGAACCACTACGATTAATTACGAACTGCCTTTGAACATAAATTGTCCAATCTCTTACACCTATTGATTTCGGATCGAGCCCAGAACTTGGGCAACCTCATAATATGGTGGGAGTAGTCATTTGGTTAAGTTTGAGTGAAATCCGATCTCTGGAACTACCCAGAACACCAACCACTCCAATTAGGAACGAACTGCCTTTGAACTTGAATTGTCCAATTTCTTACACCTGTTCATTTTGGATCGAGCCCAAAACTTGGGCAACATCATAATATAGTGGGAGTAGTCATTGGGTTAAGTTTGAGTGAAATCCGACCACTAGAACTACCCAAAACACCAAACACTCAAATCAGGAACGAACTGCCTTTGAACTTGGATTGTCCAATTTCTTACACCTATTGATTTCGGATGGAGCCCAAAACTTGGGCAACATCATAATAGGGTGGGAGGAGTCATTTGCTTAAGTTTGAGTGAAAAACGATCTCTAGAACTACCCAAAACACCAACCACTCCAATTAGGAATGAACTGCCTTTGAACTTAAATTGTCCTATTTCTTGCACCTATTGATTTCGGATCGAGCCCAAAACTTGGGCAGCATCATAGTATGGTGGGAGGAGTGATTTGGTTAAGTTTGAGTGAAATCCGATCTCTAGAACTACTCAAAACACCAACCACTCCAATTAGGAACAAACTGCGTTCGAACTTGAATTGTCCACTTTCTTACACCTATTGATTTCGGACCGAGCCCAAAACTTGGGCAACACCATAATATGGTGGGAGGAGTCATTTGGATAGTTTTGAGTGAAATCCTATCTCAAGAACTATGGAATACACCAACCACTCCGATTAGGAACGACCTGCCTTTGAACATAAATTGTCCAATTTCTTACACCTATTGATTTCGGATCGAGCCCCAAACTTGGACAACATCATAATATGGTGGGAGGAGTCATTTGGTTAAGCTTGAGTGAAATCCGATCTCTAGAACTACACAAAACACCAACCACTCCAATTAGGAACGAACTGCCTGTGAACTTGAATTGTCCAATTTCTTACACCTATCAATTTCAGATCGAGCCCAAAACTTGGGCAACATCATAATATGGTGGGAGGAGTGATTGGGTTAAGTTTGAGTGAAATTCGATCTTTAGAACTAACCAAAACACCAACCACTCCAATTAGGAACGAACTGGCACTGAACCTGAATTGTCCAATTTTTTACACCTATTGATTTCGGATCGAGCCCAAAACTTGGGCGACATCATAATATGGTGGGAGGAGTCATTTGGTTAAGTTTGAGTGAAATCCGATCTCTAGAACTACCCAAAACACCAACCACCCCAATTAGGAACGAACTGCCTTTGAACCTGAATAGTCCAATTTCTTACACCTATCGATTTCGGATCGAGCCCAAAACTTGGGCAACATCATAATATGGTGGGAGGAGTCATTTGTTTAGTTTTGAGTGAAATCCGATCTCTGGAACTATGGAAAACACCAACCACTCCGATTAGGAACGAACTACCTTTGAATATAAATTGTCCAATTTCTTACACCTATTGATTCCGGATCGAGCCCAAAACTTGGGCAACATCATAATGTGGTGGGAGGAGTCATTTGGTTAGTTTTGTGGGAAATCCGATCTCTAGAACCGTGGAATACACCGACCACTCCGATTAAGAACGAACTGCCTTTGAACATAAATTGTCCAATTTCTTACACCTATTGATTTCGGATCGAGTCCAAAACTTGGGCAACATTATAATGTGGTGGGAGGAGTCATTTGGTTAAGTTTGAGTGAAATCCGATCTCTAGAACTACCCAAAACACAAACCACTTCAATTAGGAACGAATTGCCTTTGAACATGAATTGACCAATTTCTTACAGCTATTGATTTCGGATCAAGCCATAAACTTGGGCAACATCATAATATGGTGGGAGGAGTCATTTGGTTAAGTTTGAGTGAAATACAATCTCTAGAACTATGGAATACACCAACCACTCTGATTAGGAACGAACTGCCTTTGAACTTGAATTGTCCAATTTCTTACACCTATTGATTTCGGATGGAGCCCAAAACTTGGGCAACATCATCATATGGTGGGAGGAGTCATTTGGTTAGTTTTGAGTGAAATCCGATCTCTAGAACTATGGAATAGACCAACCACTCCGATTAGGAACGAACTGCCTTTGAACTTGAATTGTCCAATTTCTTACACCTATTGATTTCGGATCGAGCCCAAAACTTGGGAAACATCACAATATGGTGGGAGGAGTCATTTGGTTAGTTTTGAGTGAAATCCGATCTCTAGAAGTATGGAATACACCAACCACTCCGATTAGGAACGAACTGCCTTTGAACATAAATTGTCCAATTTCTTACACCTATTGATTTCAGATCGAGCCCAAAACTTGGGCAACATCGTAATATGGTGGGAGGAGTCATTTGGTTTGTTTTGAGCGAAATCCGATATGTAGAACTATGGAATACACCAACCACTCCGATTAGGAACGAACTGCCTTTGAACATAAATTGTCTAAGTTCTTTCACCTATTGATTTCGGAACGAGCCCAAGACCTAGGCAACACCATAATATGGTGGGAGGAGTCATTTGGTTAAGTTCGAGTGAAATCCGATCTCTAGAACAACCCAAAACACCAACCACTCCAATTAGGAAAGAACTGCCTTTGAACTTGAATTGTCCAATTTCTTACATTTATCGATTTCGGATCTAGCGCAAAACTTGGGCAACATAATAATATGGTGGGAGGAGTCATTTGTTTAAGTTCGAGTGAAATCCGATCTCTAGAACAACCCAAAACACCAACCACTCCAATTAGGAATGAACTGCCTTTGAACTTGAATTGTACAATTTCTTACACCTATTGATTTCGGTTCGAGCCCAAAACTTGGGCCACATCATAATATGGTGGGAGGAGTCATTTGGTTAGTTTTGAGTGAAATCCGATCTCTAGAACTATGGAATACACCAACCACTAAGATTAGGAACGAACTGCCTTTGCAAATAAATTGTCCAATTTCTTACACCTATTGATTTCGGATCGAGCCCAAAACCTGGGCAACACCATAATATGGTGGGAGGAGTCATTTGGTTAAGTTTGAGTGAAATCCGATCTTTAGAACTACCCAAAACACCAACCACTCCAATTAGGAACGAACTGCCTTTGAACTTGAATTGTCCAATTTCTTACAACTATTGATTTCAGATCGAGCCTAAAACTTGGGCAACATCATAATATGGTGGGAGGAGTCATTTGGTTAGTTTTGAGTGAAATAAGATCTCTAGAACTATGGAATACACAAACCACTCCGATTAGGAACGAACTGCCTTTGAACATAAATTGTCCAATTTCTTACACCTATTAATTTCGGATTGAGTGAAATCCGATCTTTAGAACTTTGGAATACACCAACCACTCCGATTCGGAACAAACTGCCTTTGAACATAAATTGTCCAATTTCTTACACCTATTGATTTCGGATCGAGCCCAAAACTGGGGCAACATCATAATATGGTGGGAGGAGTCATTTGCTTAAGTTTGAGTGAAATCCAATCTCTAGAACTACCCAAAACTCCAACCACTCCAATTAGGAACAAACTGCTTTTGAACTTGAATTGTCCAATTTCTTTCACCTATTGATTTCGGATCGAGCCCAAAACATGGGCAACATCATAATATTGTGGGAGGAGTGATTTGGATAAGTTTGAGTGAAATCCGATCAATAGAACTACCCAAAACACCAACCACTCCAATTAGGAACGAACAGCCTTTGAACTTGAATTGTCCAATTTCTTACACCTACTGATTTCGGATCGAGCCCATAACTGGGGCAACATCATAATATGGTGGGAGGAGTCATTTGCTTAACTTTGAGTGAAATCCAATCTCTAGAACTACCCAAAACACCAATCACTCCAATTAGGAACGAACTGCCTTTGAACCTGAATTGTCCAATTTCTTACACTTATTGATTTCGGATCAAGCCCAAAACTTGGGCAACATCATAATGTGGTGGGAGGAGTCATTTGGATTGTTTTGAGTGAAATCCAATCTCTAGAACTCCCCAAAACATTAACCACTCCAATTAGGAACGAACTGCCTTTGAACTTCAATTGTCCAATTTCTTGCACCTATTGATTTCGGATCGAGCCCAAAACTTCGGCAACCTCATAATATGGTGGGAGGAGTCATTTGGATTGTTTTGAGTGAAATCCGATCTCTAGAACTATGGAATACACCAACCACTCCGATTAGGAACAAACTGCCTTTGAACATAAATTGTCCAATTTCTTACAACTATTGATTTCAGATTGTGCCCAAAACTTGGGCAACATCATAATATGGTGGGAGGAGTCATTTGGTTAGTTGTGAGTGAAATCCGATCTCTAGAACTATCCAAAACACCAACCACTCCAATTAGGAATGAACTGCCTTTGAACTTGAATTGTCCAATTTCTTGCACCTATTGATTTCGGATCAAACTCAAAACTTGGGCAACATCATTATACGGTGGGAGGAGTGATTTGGTCAAGTTTGAGTGAAATCCGATCTCTAGAACTACCCAAAACACCAACCACTCCAATTAGGAACGAACTGCCTTTGAACTTGAATTGTCCAATTTCTTACACCTATTGATTTCGGATCGAGCCCAAAACCGGGGCAACATCATAATATGGTGGGAGGAGTCATTTGCTTAAGTTTGAGCGAAATCCAATCTCTAGAACTACCCAAAACAGCAACCACTCCGATTAGGAACGAACTGCCTCTGAACATAAATTGTCCAATTTCTTACACCTATCGATTTCAGATCGAGCCCAAAACTTGGGCAACATCGTAATATGGTGGGAGGAGTCATTTGGTTTGTTTTGAGTGAAATCCGATATGTAGAACTATGGAATACACCAACCACTCCGATTAGGAACGAACTGCCTTTGAACATAAATTGTCCAAGTTCTTTCACCTATTGATTTCGGAACGAGCCCAAGACCTGGGCAACACCATAATATGGTGGGAGGAGTCATTTGGTTAAGTTCGAGTGAAATCCGATCTCTAGAACTACCCAAAACACCAACCACTCCAATTAGGAACGAACTGCCTTTGAACATGAATTGTCCAATTTCTTACACCTATTGATTTCGGATCGAGCCCAAAACTGGGGCAACGTCATAATATGGTGGGAGGAGTCATTTGGGAAAGTCTGAGTGAAATCCGATCTCTAGAACTATGGAATACACCAACCACTAAGATTAGGAACGAACTGCCTTTGCACATAAATTGTCCAATTTCTTATACCTATTGATTTCGGATCGAGCCCAAAACTTGGGCAACATCATGATATGGTGGGAGGAGTCATTTGGTTAAGTTTGAGTGAAATCCGACCTCTAGAACTACCCAAAACACCAACCACTCCACTAAGGAACGAACTGCCTTTGAACTTGAATTGTCCAATTTCTTACACCCATTAATTTTGGATCGAGCCCAAAACTTGGGCAACATCATAATACGGTGGGAGGAGTCATTTGGTTAAGTTTGAGTGTAATCAAGTTCTCTTGAACTACCCAAAACACCAACCACTCCAATTAGGAACGAACTGCCTTTGAACTTGAATTGTCCAATTTCTTACACCTATTGATTTCGGATCGAGCGCAAAACTTGGGCAACGTCATAATATGGTGGGAGGAGTCATTTGGTTAACTTTGAGTGAAATCCGATCTCTAGAACTACCCAAAACACCAACCACTCCAATTAGGAACGATCTGCCTTTGAACTTGAATTGTCCAATTAGTTACACCTATTGATTTCGGATCGATCCCAAAACTGGGGCAACATCATAGTATAATGGGAGGAGTCAGTTGGCTAAGTTTGAACGAAATCTGATCTCTAGAACTACCCAATACACCAACCACTCCGATTAGGAACGAACTGCCTTTGAACATAAATTGTCCAATTTCTTACACCTAGTGATTTCGGATTGAGCCCAAAACTTGGGCAACATCATAATATGGTGGGAGGAGTCATTTGGTTAAGTTTAAGTGAAATCCGATCTCCAGAACTAACCAAAACACCAACCCCTCCAATTAGGAACGAACTGCCTTTGAACTTGAATTGTCCAATTTCTTACACCTATTAATTTCGGATCGAGCCCAAAACCTGTGCAACATCATAATATGGTCGGAGTCGTCATTTGGTTAGTTTTGAGTGAAATCCGATCTCTAGAACTATGGAAAACACCAACCACTCCGATTAGGAACGAACTGCCTTAGAACATAAATTGTCCAATTTCTTACACCTATTGATTTCGGATCGAGCCCAAAACTTGGGCAACATCATAATATGGTGGGAGGAGTTATTTGGTTAAGTTTTTGTGAAATCCGATCTCTAGAACTACCCAAAACACCAACCACTCGAATTAGGAACGAACTGCCTTTGAAATTGAATTGTCCAATTTCTTACACCTATTGATTTCATATCGAGCCCAAAACTTGGGCAACACCATAATATGGTGGGACGAGTCTTGTGGTTAAGTTTGAGTGATATCCGATCTTTAGAACTATGGAATATACCAACCACTCCGATTAGGAACGACTTGCCTTTGCACATAAATTGTCCAATTTCTTACACCTATTGATTTCGGATCGAGCCCAAAACTGGGGCATCATCATAATACAGTGGGAGGAGTCATTTGGTTAAATTGAGTGAAATCCGATCTCTTGAACTACCCAAAACACCAACCACTCCAATTAGGAACGAACTGCCTTTGAACTTGAATTTTCAAATTTCTTACACCTATTGATTTCGGAACGAGCCCAAAACTTGGGCAACATCATAAGATGGTGGGAGGAGTCATTTGGTTGAGTTTGAGTGAAATCCGATCTCTAGAACTACCCAAAACACCAACCACTCCAATTAGGAACGAACTGCCTTTGAACATGAATTGTCCAATTTCTTACACCTATTGATTTCGGATCGAGCCCAAAACTGGGGCAACGTCATAATATGGTGGGAGGAGTCATTTGGGAAAGTCTGAGTGAAATCCGATTTCTAGAACTACCCAAAACACCAACCACTCCAATTAGGAACGAACTGCCTTTGAACCTGAATTGTCCAATTTCTTACACCTATTGATTTCGGATGGAGCCCAAAACTTGGGCAACATTATAATATGCTGGGTGGAGTCATATGGTAAAGTTTGAGTGAAATCCGATCTCTAGAACTACCCAAAATACCAACCACTCCAATTAGGAACGAACTGCCTTTGAACTTGAATTGTCCAATTTCTTACACCTATTGATTTCCGATCGAGCCCAAAACTTGGGCAACACCATAATACGGTGGGAGGAGTCATTTGGTTAGTTTTGAGTGAAATCCGATCTCTAGAACTATGGAATACACCAACCACTAAGATTAGGAACGAACTGCCTTTGCACATAAATTGTCCAATTTCTTATACCTATTGATTTCGGATCGAGCCCAAAACTTGGGCAACATCATGATATGGTGGGAGGAGTCATTTGGTTAAGTTTGAGTGAAATCCGACCTCTAGAACTACCCAAAACACCAACCACTCCATTAAGGAACGAACTGCCTTTGAACTTGAATTGTCCAATTTCTTACACCCATTAATTTTGGATCGAGCCCAAAACTTGGGCAACATCATAATACGGTGGGAGGAGTCATTTGGTTAAGTTTGAGTGTAATCAAGTTCTCTTGAACTACCCAAAACACCAACCACTCCAATTAGGAACGAACTGCCTTTGAACTTGAATTGTCCAATTTCTTACACCTATTGATTTCGGATCGAGCGCAAAACTTGGGCAACGTCATAATATGGTGGGAGGAGTCATTTGGTTAACTTTGAGTGAAATCCGATCTCTAGAACTACCCAAAACACCAACCACTCCAATTAGGAACGATCTGCCTTTGAACTTGAATTGTCCAATTAGTTACACCTATTGATTTCGGATCGATCCCAAAACTGGGGCAACATCATAGTATAGTGGGAGGAGTCAGTTGGCTAAGTTTGAACGAAATCCGATCTCTAGAACTACCCAATACACCAACCACTCCGATTAGGAACGAACTGCCTTTGAACATAAATTGTCCAATTTCTTACACCTAGTGATTTCGGATTGAGCCCAAAACTTGGGCAACATCATAATATGGTGGGAGGAGTCATTTGGTTAAGTTTAAGTGAAATCCGATCTCCAGAACTAACCAAAACACCAACCCCTCCAATTAGGAACGAACTGCCTTTGAACTTGAATTGTCCAATTTCTTACACCTATTAATTTCGGATCGAGCCCAAAACCTGTGCAACATCATAATATGGTCGGAGTCGTCATTTGGTTAGTTTTGAGTGAAATCCGATCTCTAGAACTATGGAATACACCAACCACTCCGATTAGGAACGAACTGCCTTAGAACATAAATTGTCCAATTTCTTACACCTATTGATTTCGGATCGAGCCCAAAACTTGGGCAACATCATAATATGGTGGGAGGAGTTGTTTGGTTAAGTTTTTGTGAAATCCGATCTCTAGAACTACCCAAAACACCAACCACTCGAATTAGGAACGAACTGCCTTTGAAATTGAATTGTCCAATTTCTTACACCTATTGATTTCAGATCGAGCCCAAAACTTGGGCAACACCATAATATGGTGGGACGAGTCTTGTGGTTAAGTTTGAGTGATATCCGATCTTTAGAACTATGGAATATACCAACCAGTCCGATTAGGAACGACTTGCCTTTGCACATAAATTGTCCAATTTCTTACACCTATTGATTTCGGATCGAGCCCAAAACTGGGGCATCATCATAATACAGTGGGAGGAGTCATTTGGTTAAATTGAGTGAAATCCGATCTCTTGAACTACCCAAAACACCAACCACTCCAATTAGGAACGAACTGCCTTTGAACCTGAATTGTCCAATTTCTTACACCTATTGATTTCGGAACGAGCCCAAAACTTGGGAAACATCATAAGATGGTGGGAGGAGTCATTTGGTTGAGTTTGAGTGAAATCCGATCTCTAGAACTACCCAAAACACCAACCACTCCAATTAGGAACGAACTGCCTTTGATCATGAATTGTCCAATTTCTTACACCTATTGATTTTGGATCGAGCCCAAAACCTGGGCAACACCATAATATGGTGGGAGGAGTCATTTGGATAAGTTTGAGTGAAATCGGATCTCTAGAACTACCGAAAACACCAACCACTCCAATTAGGAACGAACTGCCTTTGAACTTGAATTGTCCAATTTCTTACACCTATTGATTTTGGATCGAGCCCAAAACTTGGGCAACATCGTAATATGGTGGGAGGAGTCATTTGGTTAGTTTTGAGTGAAATCCGATCTCTAGATCTATGGAATACACCGACCACTCCGATTAAGAATGAACTGGCTTTGAACATAAATTGTCCACTTTCTTACACCTATTGATTTCGGATCGAGCCCAAAACTTGGGCAACACCATAATATGGTGGGAGGAGTCATTTGGTTAAGTTTCAGTGAAATCCGACCTCTAGAACTACTGAAAGCACCAACCACTCCAATTAGGAACGAACTGCCTGTGAACTTCAATTGTCCAATTTCTTACACATATTGATTTCGGATCTAGCCCAAAACTTGGGCAACAACATAATATGCTGGGAGGAGTCATTTGGTTAGTTTTGAGTGAAATCCGATCTCTAGAACTATGGAATACACCATCCACTCCGATTAGGAATGAACTGACTTTGAACATAAATTGTCCAATTTCTTACACCTATTGATTTCGGATCGAGCCCAAAACCTTGGCATCATCATAATATGGTGGGAGGAGTCATTTGCTTAAGTTTGAGTGAAATCAAACCTCTAGAACTGCCCAAAACACCAACCACTCCAATCAGGAACGAACAGCCTTTGAACTTGAATTGTCCAATTTCTTACACCTATTGATTTCGGATCGAGCCCAAAACTTGGGCAACATTATAACAGGGTGGGACGAGTCATTTAGTTATGTTTGAGTAAAATCCGATCTCTAGAACTACCCAAAACACCAACCACTCCAATTAGGAACAAACTGCCTTTGAACTTGAATTGTCCAATTTCTTACACCTATTGTTTTCGGATCGAGCCCAAAACTTGGGCAACATCATAATATGTTGGCAGGAGTCATTTGGTTAGTTTTGAGTGAAATCTGATCTCTAGAACTATGGAATACACCAACCACTCCGATTAGGAACGAACTGCCTTAGAACATAAATTGTCCAATTTCTTGCACCTATTGATTTCGGATCGAGCCCAAAACTTGGGCAACATCATAATATGGTGGGAGGAGTCATTTGGTTAAGTTTAAGTGAAATCCGATCTCCAGAACTAACCAAAACACCAACCACTCCAATTAGGAACGAACTGCCTTTGAACTTGAATTGTCCAATTTCTTACACCTATTGTTTTCGGATCGAGCCCAAAACTTGGGCAACATCATAATATGGTGGCAGGAGTCATTTGGTTAGTTTTGAGTGAAATCCGATCTCTAGAACTATGGAATACACCAACCACTCCGATTAGGAACGAACTGCCTTTGAACTTCAATTGTTCAATTTCTTACACCTATTAATTTCGGATCGAGCCCAAAACCTGTGCAATATCATAATATGGTCGGAGTCTTCATTCGGTTAGTTTTGAGTGAAATCCGATCTCTAGAACTATGGAATACACCAACCACTCCGATTAGGAACGAACTGCCTTAGAACATAAATTGTCCAATTTCTTACACCTATTGATTTCGGATCGAGCCCAAAACTTGGGCAACATCATAATATGGTGGGAGGAGTTATTTGGTTAAGTTTTTGTGAAATCCGATCTCTAGAACTACCCAAAACACCAACCACTCGAATTAGGAACGAACTGCCTTTGAAATTGAATTGTCCAATTTCTTACACCTATTGATTTCAGATTGAGCCCAAAACTTGGGCAACACCATAATATGGTGGGACGAGTCTTGTGGTTAAGTTTGAGTGATATCCGATCTTTAGAACTATGGAATATACCAACCACTCCGATTAGGAACGACTTGCCTTTGCACATAAATTGTCCAATTTCTTACACCTATTGATTTCGGATCGAGCCCAACACTTGGGCAACATCATAATAGGGTGGGAGGAGTCAATTGGTTAGTTTTAAGTGAAATCCGATCTCTAGAACTATGGAATACACCAACCACTCCGATTAGGAACGAACTGCCTTTGAACATAAATTGTCCAATTTCTTACACCTATTGATTCCGGATCGGGCCCAAAACTTGGGCAACATCATAATATGGTGGGAGGAGTCATTTGGTTAAGTTTCAGTGAAATCCGATCTCTAGAACTACCCAAAACCCCAACCACTCCAATTAGGAACGAACTGCCTTCGAAATTGAATTGTCCAATTTCTTTCACCTTTTGATTTCGGATCGAGCCCAAAACTTGGGCAACATCATCATATGGTGGGAGGAGTCATTTGGTTAAGTTTGAGTGAAATCCGATCTCTAGAACTACCCAAAACACCAACCACTCCAATTAGGAACGAACTGCCTTTGAACCTGAATTGTCCAATTTCTTACACCTATTGATTTCGGATCGAGCCCAAAACTTGGGCAACAACATAATATGGTGGGAGGAGTCATTTGGTTATGTTTGAGTGAAATCCGATCTCTAGAACTACCCAAAACACCAACCACTCCAATTAAGAACGTACTGCCTTAGAACTTGAATTGTCCAATTTCTTACACCTATTGATTTCGGATCGAGCCCCAAACTTGGGCAACATCATAATATAGTGGGAGGAGTCATTTGGTTAAGTTTGAGTGAAATTCGATCTCTAGAACTATCGAAAACACCAACCACTCCAATTTGGAACGAACTGCCTTTGAACTTGAATTGTCGAATTTCTTACACCTATTGATTTCGGATCGAGCCCAAAACTGGGGCAACATCATAATATAGTGGGAGGAGTCATTCGGTTCAGTTTGTGTGAAATCCGATCTCTAGAACTACCCAAAACACAAACCACTCCAATTAGTAACGAACTGCCTTTGAACCTGAATTGTCCAATTTCTTACACCTATTGATTTCGAATCGAGCCCAAAACATGGGAAACGTTATAATATGCTGGGAGGAGTCATGTGGTTAAGTTTGAGCGAAATCCGATCTCTAGAACTGCCCAAAACACCAACCACTCCAATTAGAAACGAACTGCCTTTGAACTTGAATTGTCCAATTTCTTACACCTATTGATTTCAGATCGAGCCCAAAACTTGGGCAACACCATAATATGGTGGGACGAGTCTTTGTTGTTAATTATTATGTTAACTCGCAATTGTACGGGGCAATTAGTAGTATAGCAAGACAAGTGCGAGGTCGTACCCACGAAGACTGAGAAGTTAAAACTAGTTATGCAATTAGATTACCAAATTTAAGAAAGTAGGAGGTTATGTCTAGAACAGAATTTAAAACAAGAGTGGTTGTGATTGTTGAACAAAAGAAGCAAAATGAAATTGCAAACAAAAACAAGTAAACAAATGTAACAAAGAGTGGTTTTAGGAGTTGGAAAATAGATTTGGAGACTAGGGCATTCGAATCACCCTAACAATTCAATTCTGGGTTATAAGGAGTCAAGTAACAAGTCTAATTCATATTCAAAGATTGATTCTAGCTAAAGTATGATTAGGCCATGGTGTTTGGTTCTAACCTTGTGTTCCTAATTCCCTAATTTGATCATTTGTTGTCTAACCTAAATTAGGCATTAGGAACCCATTAAGCATAGAAGAACAATTTAAACAACCAAGCATGTATCTAATCCCTGTTGTCGAATGTCCATACATACTCTTCCTATTCATAGTTCAATTCGAATTAAAGCATGGTGTCTACTCTTAATTCAAACCAAGATAGTTAACAAACAAGTTCTAATGGTGATCAATCATTCAAACAAGCATGTTAACTTATAAGCATAATGAGTAAGAACATGAATCATGAATCAAACTTGAAACTCCAAACTTCAAACTTATAAACCCAGAATATTCATGTTAGGTTACATCAAAGCCCTAGTTATGGATTTAGCTACTCATAATGGAAAAGAAACTAAAACAGAAATGGGAAAACATAATGAATGCCATAAGAGTAGAAAAACCCTTTTCTGAAGTTCTTGTGGTGTCCAATGCTTCTCCAAGAGCTTCTCACGTCTAGAAGGATGTATGAAGGATATGGAGGTGATTTTGGATGAGTTTGAGTGAGTGGTGATGGCTGAGAAAGAGGAAATTCGTAGGGAAATGGAAGGGAGGTTTTTTGGAGCTGTTTTGGTGATTTTGGGGCAGTTTAGAGTGTTGGGTTGATTGCTTGAGTGTTTGGGGTTGTGGGAATGTATGAGGATGATTTCTGGATGTGTTGATGGAATGATGGAAGTGTGGAGGATGGCTGAAGTGAATTTTGTAGCTTGAAGACTCCTCTATTTATAGGGCTAAGAGGGAGGAACATCATGATGAAATCCAACACCACCATTCCTCATTTAATACAACCCATAACTCCCACTTCATCTTGTCTATGTTAGTGTGGTTAGAATCAATCCCATCCCATACTTCTTTTGCTGCACCTCAAGCTTTCTTCACATGGGTGTTCAAAGGTGTTCAATTGTGGCTGCCTTTTGCTGCCAACCCATGTGGGTTTTCTTTTGGTTGCTGGAAATAAAAGATGCTGCAGAACCAGGCTTGGTGTATGAAGGCCTGAGATTTCAATATGTATCCAATGGGGTTCAAATTTGGATATGTCATAATAGACACCCATTGGAACAACTTGGATGAAGAATGCATTCCCATCTGAGCAGTATAAGTGTATGTTTTGGGCCTTGCAAGTTGACTGTCGAAAATAGACTGGAATGTATGGTGTGCATTTTGATGGGCCCATGGATTGGGCTTGGCTTCATCAATTGATACGTTTTAGCAATCCATCTTGCAATTAAGAATCTCTTCTTTCCAACCACATATTAGTTGGGCCAACACAAGTTAGGAGGAGGAAGTTAAGGCCGAAACAAATTGCTAACTCAGTCTGCTCGTTTTTGCACAATTTTGCATCTTTTCCTATCCAAAGCCACCATTGCTATCTAAGGCCCAATGAACTGAATGATAAACAGAAAAGGGATTAAAAGCACAAGTTTAACTCAATAACATAACCAAATCATAAGCTAGAGGGGTACAAAATGATATACAATTATGAACTGATCAGTCCTGTGGTTAAGTTTGAGTGAAATCCGATCTTTAGAACTATGGAATACACCAACCACTCCGATTAGGAACGAATTGCCTTTGCACATAAATTGTCCAATTTCTTACACCTATTGATTTCGGATCGAGCCCAACACTTGGGCAACAACATAATATGGTGGGAACAGTCATTTTGTTAGTTTTGAGTGAAATCCGATCTCTACAACTATGGAATACACCAACCACTTCGATTAGGAACGAACTGCCTTTGAACATAAATTGTCCAAGTTCTTACACCTATTGATTCCGGATTGAGCCCAAAACTTGGGCAACATCATAATATGGTGGGAGGAGTCATTTGGTTAAGTTTGAGTGAAATCCGATCTCTAGAACTACCCAAAACCCCAACCACTCCAATTAGGAACGAACTGCCTTTGAACTTGAATTGTCCAATTTCTTACACCTATTGATTTCGGATCGAGCCCAAAACTTGGGCAACATCATACTATGGTGGGAGGAGTCATTTGGTTAAGTTTGAGTGAAATCCGATCTATAGAACTACCCAAAACACCAACCACTCCAATTAGGAACGAACTGCCTTCGAACCTGAATTGTCCAATTTCTTACACCTATTGATTTCGGATCGAGCCCAAAACTTGGGCAACAACATAATATGGTGGGAGGAGTCATTTGGTTAAGTTTGAGTGAAATCCGATCTCTAGAACTACCCAAAACACCAACCACTCCAACTAGGAACGAACTGCCTTTGAACATTAATTGTCCAATTTCTTACAACTATTGATTTCGGATCGAGCCCAACACTTGGGCAACATCATAATAGGGTGGGAGGAGTCATTTGGTTAAGTTTCAGTGAAATCCGATCTCTAGAACTACCCAAAACCCCAACCACTCCAATTAGGAACGAACTGCCTTCGAAATTGAATTGTCCAATTTCTTTCACCTTTTGATTTCGGATCGAGCCCAAAACTTGGGCAACAACATAATAGGGTGGGAGGAGTCATTTGCTTAAGTTTGAGTGAAATCCGATCTCCAGTACTACCCAAAACACCAACCACTCCAATTAGGAACGAACTGCCTTCGAACCTGAATTGTCCAATTTCTTACACCTATTGATTTCGGATCGAGCCCAAAACTTGGGCAACAACATAATATTTTGGGAGGAGTCATTTGGTTAAGTTTGAGTGAAATCCGATCTCTAGAACTACCCAAAACACCAACCACTCCAACTAGGAACGAACTGCCTTTGAACTTGAATTGTCCAATTTCTTACACCTATTGATTTCGGATCGAGCCCAACACTTGGGCAACATCACAATATGGTGGGAGGAGTCATTTGGTTAGTTTTGAGTGAAATCCGATCTCTAAAACTATGGAATACACCAACCACTCCGATTAGGAACGAACTGCCTTTGAACATAAATTGTCCAATTTCTTACACCTATTGATTCCAGATCGAGCCCAAAACTTGGGCAACATCATAATATGGTGAGAGGAGTCATTTGGTTAAGTTTGAGTGAAATCTGATCTCTAGAACTACCCAAAACACCAACCACTCCAATTAGGAACGAACTGCCTTTGAAGCTGAATTGTCCAATTTCTTACACCTATTGATTTCGGATCGAGCCCAAAACTTGGGCAACATTATAATATGCTAGGAGGAGTCATTTGGTTAAGTTTGAGTGAAATTAGATCTCTAGAACTACCCAAAACACCAACCACTCCAATTAGGAACGAACTGCCTTTGAACTTTAATTGTCCAATTTCTTACACCTATTGATTTCGGATCGAACCCAAAACTTGGCCAACATCATAATATGGTGGGAGGAGTCATTTGGTTAGTTTTGTGTGAAATCCGATCTCTAGAACTATGGAATACACCAACCATTCCGATTAGGAACGAACTGCCTTCGAACATAAATTGTCCAATTTTTTACACCTATTGATTTCGGATAGAGCCCAAAACTTGGGCAACATCACAATATGGTGGGAGGAGTCATTTGGTTAAGTTTGAGTGAAATCCGATCTCTAGAACTACCCAAAACACCAACCACTCCAATTAGGAATGAACTGCCTCTGAACTTGAATTGTCCCATTTCTTACACGTATTGATTTCAGATCGAGCCCAAAACTTGGGCAACATCATAATATGGTGGGAGGAGTTATTTGGTTAAGTTTGAGTGAAATCCGATCTCTAGAACTATGGCATACACCAACCACTCCGATTTGGAACGAACTGCCATTGAACATCATAATATGGTGGGAGGAGTCATTTGGTTAAGTTTGAGTTAAATCCCATCTCTAGAACTACCCAAAACCCCAACCACTCCAATTTGGAACGAACTGCCTTTGAACTTGAATTGTCCAATTTCTTACACCTCTTGATTTCGGATCGAGCCCAAAACCTGGGCAACATCATAATATGGTGGGAGGAGTCATTTGCTTAAGTTGAGTGAAATCCGATCTCTTGTACTACCCAAAACACCAACCACTCCAATTAGGAACGAACTGCCTTCGAACCTGAATTGTCCAATTTCTTACACCTGTTGATTTCGGATCGAGTCCAAAACTTGGGCAACAACATAATAGGGTGGGAGGAGTCATTTGCTTAAGTTTGAGTGAAATCCGATCTCCAGTACTACCCAGAACACCAACCACTCCAATTAGGAACGAACAGGCTTCGAACTTGAATTGTCCAATTTCTTACACCTATTCATTTCGGATCGAGCCCAAAACTGGGGCAACATCATAATATAGTGGGAGGAGTCATTTGGTTAAGTTTGTGCGAAATTCGATCTCTAGAACTACCCAAAACACAAACCACCCCAATTAGGAACGAACTGCCTTTGAACTTGAATTGTCCAATTTCTTACACCTATTGATTTCGGATCGAGCCCAAAACTTGGGCAACATCATAATATGGTGGGAGGAGTTATTTGGTTAAGTTTTTGTTAAATCCGATCTCTAGAACTACCCAAAACACCAACCACTCGAATTAGGAACGAACTGCCTTTGAAATTGAATTGTCCAATTTCTTACACCTATTGATTTCAGATCGAGCCCAAAACTTGGGCAACACCATAATATGGTGGGGCGAGTCTTGTGGTTAAGTTTGAGTGATATCCGATCTTTAGAACTATGGAATATCCCAACCACTCCGATTAGGAACGACTTGCCTTTGCACATAAATTGTCCAATTTCTTACACCTATTGATTTCGGATCGAGCCCAACACTTGGGCAACATCATAATAGGGTGGGAGGAGTCAATTGGTTAGTTTTAAGTGAAATCCGATCTCTAAAACTATGGAATACACCAACCACTCCGATTAGGAACGAACTGCCTTTGAACATAAATTGTCCAATTTCTTACACGTATTGATTCCGGATCGGTCCCAAAACTTGGGCAACATCATAATATGGTGGGAGGAGTCATTCGGTTAAGTTTCAGTGAAATCCGATCTCTAGAACTACCCAAAACCCCAACCACTCCAATTAGGAACGAACTGCCTTTGAACTTGAATTGTCCAATTTCTTACAACTTTTGATTTTGGATCGAGCCCAAAACTTGGGCAACATCATCATATGGTGGGAGGAGTCATTTGGTTAAGTTTGAGTGAAATCCGATCTCTAGAACTACCCAAAACACCAACCACTCCAATTAGGAACGAACTGCCTTTGAACCTGACTTGTCCAATTTCTTACACCTATTGATTTCGGATCTAGCCCAAAACTTGGGCAACATCATAATATGGTGGGAGGAGTCATTTGGTTAAGTTTCAGTGAAATCCGATCTCTAAAACTACCCAAAACCCCAACCACTCCAATTAGGAACGAACTGCCTTTGAACTTGAATTGTCCAATTTCTTACACCTTTTGATTTCGGATCGAGCCCAAAACTTGGGCAACATTATAATATGGCGGGAGGAGTCATTTGGTTAGTTTTGAGTGAAATCCGATCTCTAGAACTATGGAATACACCAACCACTCCGATTAGGAATGAACTGGCTTTGAACATAAATTGTCCAATTTCTTACACCTATTGATTTCGGATCGAGCCCAAAACTTGGGCAACATCATAATATGGTGGGAGGAGTCATTTGGTTAAGTTTGAGTGAAATCCGACCTCTAGCACTACCCAAAACACCAACCACTCCAATCAAGAATGAACTGCCTTTAAACTTGGATTGTCCAATTTCTTACACCTATTGATTTCGCATCGAGCCCAACACTTGGGCAACATCATAATATGGTGGGAGGAGTCATTTGGTTAGTTTTGAGTGAAATCCGATCTCTAGAACTATGGAATACACCAACCACTCCGATTAGGAACGAACTGCCTTTGAACATAAATTGTACAATTTCTTACACCTATTGATTCCGGATCGAGCCCAAAACTTGGGCAACATCATAATATGGTGGGAGGAGTCGTTTGGTTAAGTTTCAGTGAAATCCGATCTCTAGAACTACCCAAAACCCCAACCACTCCAATTAGGAACGAACTGCCTTTGAACTTGAATTGTCCAATTTCTTACACCTTTTCATTTCGGATCAAGCCCAAAACTTGGGCAACATCATCATATGGTGGGAGGAGTCATTTGGTTAAGTTTGAGTGAAATCCGATCTCAAGAACTATTAAATACACCAACGACTCCGATTAGGAACGAACTGGCTTTGAACATAAATTGTCCAATTTCTTACACCTATTGATTTTAGATCGGGCCCAAAACTTGGGCAACATCATAATATGGTCGGAGGAGTCATTTGGTTAAGTTTGAGTGAAATCCAATCTCTAGAACTACCCAAAACACCAACCACTCCAATTAGGAACGAATTGCCTTTGAAGTTCAATTGTCGAATTTCTTACACCTGTTGATTTCGGATCGAGCCCAAAACTGGGGCAAAATCATAATAGAGTGGGAGGAGTCATTTGGTTAAGTTTGAGTGAAATAAGATCTCTAGAACTACCCAAAACACCAACCACTCTAATTAGGAACGAACTGCCTTTGAACTTGAATTGTCCAATTTCTTACACCAATTGATTTCGGATCGATCCCAAAACTTGGGCAACATCATAATACGGTGGGAGGAGTCATTTGGTTAGTTTTGAGTGAAATCCGATCTCTAGAACTTTGGAATACACCAACCACTCTGATTAGGAACGAACTGCCTTTGAACATAAATTGTCCAATTTCTTACACCTATTGATTTCGGATTGAGCCCAAAACTGGGGCAACATCATAATATAGTGGGAGGAGTCATTTGGTTAAGTTTTAGTGAAATCCGATCTCTAGAACTACCCAAAACACCAACCACTCCAATTAGGAACGAACTGCCTTTGAACTTGAATTGTCCAATTTCATACACCTATTGATTTCGGATCAAGACCAAAACTGGGGCAACGTCATAGTATGGTGGGAGGAGTCATTTGGTTAAGTTTGTGGGAAATCCGATCTCTAGAACTACCCAAAACACCAACCACTCCAATTAGGAACGAACTGCCTTAGATCTTGAATTGTCCAATTTGTTTCACCTATTGATTTCGGATCGAGACCAAAACTGGGGCAACGTCATAGTATGGTGGGAGGAGTCATTTGGTTAAGTTTGAGTGAAATCCAATCTCTAGAACTACCCAAAACACCAACCACTCTAATTAGGAACGAACTGCCTTTGAACTTGAATTGTCCAATTTCTTACACCTATTGATTTCGGATCGAGACCAAAACTGGGGCAACGTCATAATATGGTGGGAGGACTCATTTGGTTAAGTTTGAGCGAAATCCAATCTCCAGAACTATGAAATACACCAACCACTCCGATTAGGAACGAACTGCCGTTGAACTTGAATCGTCCAATTTCTTACACCTATTGATTCCAGATCTAGCGCAAAACTTGGGCAACATCATAATATGGTGGGAGGAGTTATTTGGTTAAGTTTTTGTGAAATCCGATCTCTAGAACTACCCAAAACCCCAACCACTCCAATTAGGAACGAACTGCCGTTGAACTTGAATTGTCCAATTTGGAACACCTATTGATTTTGGATCGAGCCCAAAACTTGGGCAACATCATAATATGGTGGGAGGAGTCATTTGGTTAGTTTTGAGTGAAATCCGATCTCTAGAACTATGGAAAACACCAACCACTCCGATTTGGAACGAACTGCCTTTGCACATAAATTGTCCAATTTCTTACAACTATTGATTCCGGATCGAGCCCAAAACTTGGGCAACATCATAATATGGTGGGAGGAGTCATTTGGTTAAGTTTGAGTGAAATCCGATCTCTAGAACTACCCAAAACACCAACCACTCCAATTAGGAACGAATTGTCTTTGAACTTGAATTGTCCAATTTCTTACACCTATTGATTTCGGATCGAACCCAAAACTAGGGCAACATCATAACACTGTGGGAGGAGTCATTTGGTTAAGTTTGAGTGAAATCCGATCTCTAGAACTACCCAAAACACCAACCACTCCAATTAGGAACGAACTTCCTTTGAACTTGAATTGTACAATTTCTTACACCTACTGATTTCGGATCCTGCGCAAAACTTGGGCAACATCATAGTTTGGTGGGAGGAGTCATTTGGTTAAGTTTGAGTGAAATCCGATCTCTAGAACTACCCAAAACACCAACCACTCCGATTAGGAACGAACTGCCTTTGAACTTGAATCGTCCAATTTCTTACACCTATTGATTCCAGATCTAGCGCAAAACTTGGGCAACATCATAATATGGTGGGAGGAGTTATTTGGTTAAGTTTTTGTGAAATCCGATCTCTAGAACTACCCAAAACCCCAACCACTCCAATTAGGAACGAACTGCCGTTGAACTTGAATTGTCCAATTTGGAACACCTATTGATTTTGGATCGAGCCCAAAACTTGGGCAACATCATAATATGGTGGGAGGAGTCATTTGGTTAGTTTTGAGTGAAATCCGATCTCTAGAACTATGGAAAACACCAACCACTCCGATTTGGAACGAACTGCCTTTGCACATAAATTGTCCAATTTCTTACAACTATTGATTTCGGATCGACCCCAAAACTGGGGCAACGTCATAATATGGTGGGAGGAGTCATTTGGGAAAGTTTGAGTGAAATCTGATCTCTAGAACTACCCAAAACACCAACCACTCCAATTAGGAACGAACTGCCTTTGAACCTGAATTGTCCAATTTCTTACACCAATTGATTTCGGATCGAGCCCAAAACTTGGGCAACATTATAATATGCTGGGAGGAGTCATGTGGTTAAGTTTGAGTGAAATCCGATCTCTAGAACTACTCAAAACACCAACCACTCCAATTAGGAACGAACTGCCTTTGAACTTGAATTGTCCAATTTCTTACACCTACTGATTTCGGATCGATCCCAAAACTTGGGCAACATTATAATATGGTGGGGGGAGTCATTTGGTTAGTTTTGTGTGAAATCCGATCTCTAGAACTATGGAATACACCAACCACTCCGATTAGGAACGAACTGCCTTTGAACTTCAATTGTCGAATTTCTTACACCTATTGATTTCGTATCGAGCCCAAAACTTGAGGAACAACATAATATGGTGGGAGGAGTCATTTGGTTAAGTTTGAGTGAAATCCGATCTCTAGAACTACCCAAAACACCAACCACTCGAATTGGGAACGAACTGCCTTTGAACTTGAATTGTCCAATTTTTTACACCTATTGATTTCGGATCGAGCCCAAAACATGGGCAACATCATAATATGGTGGGTGGAGTCATTTGGTTAGTTTTGAGCGAGATCCAATATCTAGAACTATGGAATACACCAACCACTCCGATTAGGAATGAACTGCCTTTGAACATAAATTGTCCAATTTCTAACACCTATTGATTTCATATCGAGCCTTAAACCTGGGCAAGACCATAATATCGTGGGAGGAGTCATTTGGTTAAGTTTGAGTGAAATCTGATCTCCAGAACTACCCAAAACACCAACCACTCCAATTAGGAATGAACTGCCTCTGAACGTGAATTGTCCAATTTCTTACACCTATTGATTTCGAATCGAGCCCAAAACAAGGGCAAATATGGTGGGAGGAGTCATTTGGTTTTGTTTGAGTGAAATCCGATCTCCAGAACTACCCAAAACACCAACCACTCCAATTAGGAAGGAACTCCCTTTGAACTTGAATTGTCCAATTTCTTACACCTATTGATTTCGGATCGAGCCCAAAACTTGAGCAACATCATAATATGGTGGGAGGAGTCATTTGGTTAAGTTTGAGTGAAATCCGATCTCTAGAACTTCCCAAAACACCAACCACACCAATTAGGAACGAACTACCTTTGAACCTGAACTGTCCAATTTCTTACACCTATTGATTTCGGATCGAGCTCAAAACTTGAGCAACATCATAATATGGTGGGAGGAGTCATTTGGTTTTGTTTGTGTGAAATCCGATCTCCAGAACTACCCAAAACACCAACCACTCCAATTAGGAACGAACTGCCTTTGAACATTAATTGTCCAATTTCTTACACCTATTGATTTCGGATCGAGCCCAAACCAAGGGCAACATCATAATATGGTGGGAGGAGTCATTTGGTTAGTTTTGAGTGAAATCCGATTAGGAATTAATTGGCTTTGAACATATATTGTCCAATTTCTTACACCTATTGATTTCTGATCGAGCCGAAAACTTGGGCAACATCATAATATGGTGGGAGGAGTCATTTGGTTAAGTTTGAGTGAAATTCGACCTGTAGAACTACCCAAAACACCAACCACTCCAATCAGGAACGAACTGCCTTTGAACTTGAATTGTCCAATTTCTTACACCTATTCATTTCGGATCGAGCCCAAACCAAGGGCAACATCATAATATGGTGGGAGGAGTCATTTGGTTAGTTTTGAGTGAAATCCGATCTCTAGAACTATGGAATATACCAACCACTCCGATTAGGAATTAACTGGTTTTGAACATATATTGTCCAATTTCTTACACCTATTTATTTCGGATCGAGCCCAAAACCTGGACAACACCATAATATGGTGGGAGGAGTCATTTGGTTTTGTTTGAGTAAAATCCGATCTCCAGAACTACCCAAAACACCAACCACTCCAATTAGAAAGAGAAATGCCCTTGAACTTGAATTATCCAATTTCTTACACCTATTGATTTCGGATCGAGCCCAAACCAAGGGCAACATCATAATATCGTGGGAGGAGTCATTTGGTTAGTTTTGAGTGAAATCCGATCTCTAGAACTATGGAAAACACCAACCACTACGATTAGGAACGAACTGCCTTTGGACATAAATTGTCAAATTTCTTACACCTATTGATTTCGTATTGAGCCCAAAACTTGGGCAACATCATAATATGGTGGGAGGATTCATTTGGTGAGTTTTGAGTAAAATCCAATCGCTAGAAGTATGGAATACACCAACCACTCCAGTTAGGAACGAACTGCCGTTCAACTTGAATTGTCCAATTTGGAAGACCTATTGATTTCGAATCGAGCCCAAAACTTGTGCAACATCATAATATGGTGGGAGGAGTCATTTGGTGAGTTTTGAGTGAAATCCAATCGCTAGAAGTATGGAATACACCAACCACTCCAATTAGGAACGAACTGCCGTTGAACTTGAATTGTCCAATTTGGAACACCTATTGATTTCGGATCGGGCCCAAAACTTGGGCAACATCATAATATGGTGGGAGGAGCCATTTGGTGAGTTTTGCGTGAAATCCAATCGCTAGAAGTACGGAATACACCAACCACTCCAATTAGGAAAGAACTGTCGTTGAACTTGAATTGTCCAATTTCGAACACCTATTGAGTTCGGATCGAGCCCAAAACTTGGGCAACATCATAATATGGTGGGAGGAGTCATTTGGTTAGTTTTACGTGAAATCCAATCGCTAGAAGTATGCAATACACCAACCACTCCAATTAGGAACGAACTGCCGTTGAACTTGAATTGTCCAATATGGAACACCTATTGATTTCGGACCGAGCCGAAAATTTGGGCAACATCTTAATATGGTGGGAGGAGTCATTTGGTGAGTTATGAGTGAAATCCAATCGCTGGAAGTATGGAATACACCAACCACTCCAATTAGGAACGAACTGCCGTTGTACTTGAATTGTCCAATTTCTCACACCTATTGATTTCGGACCGAGCCCCAAACTTGGGCAACATCATAATATGGTGGGAGGAGTCATTTGGTGAGTTATGACTGAAATCCAATTGCTAGAAGTATGGAATACACCAACCACTCCAATTAGGAACGAACTGCCGTTGAACTTGAATTGTCCAATTTCTCACACCTATTGAATTCGGATCGAGCCCAAAACTTGGGCAACATCGTAATATGGTGGGAGGAGTCATTTGGTGAGTTTTGAGTGAAATCCAATCGCTAGAGGTATGGAATACACCAACCACTGCAATTAGGGACGAACTGCCGTTGAACTTGAATTGTCCAATTTCGAACACCTATTGATTTTGGATCGAGCCCAAAACTTGGGCAACATCATAATATGGTGGGAGGAGTCAGTTGGGGAGTTTTGAGTGAAATCCAATCACTAGAAGTATGGAATACACCAACCACTCCAGTTAGGAACGAACTGCCGTTGAACTTGAATTGTCCAATTTGGAAGACCTACTGATTTCGGATCGAGCCCAAAACCTGGGCAACAACATAATATGGTGGGAGGAGTCATTTGGTGAGTTATGAGTGAAATCCAATCGCTAGAAGTATGGAATACACCAACCACTCCAATTAGGAACGAACTGCCGTTGAACTTGAATTGTCCAATTTCCCACAGCTATTGATTTCAGATCAAGCCCAAAACTTGGGCAACATCATAATATGGTGGGACGAGTCATTTGGTGAGTTTTCAGTGAAATCCAATCGCCAAAAGTATGGAATACACCAACCACTCCATTTAGGAACGAACTGCCGTTGAACTTGAATTGTCCAATTTCTCACACCTATTGATTTCGGATCGAGCCCCAAACTTGGGCAACATCATAATATGGTGGGAGGAGTCATTTGGTGAGTTTTGAGTGAAATCCAATCGCTAGAAGTATGGAATACACCAACCACTCCAATTAGGAACGAACTGCCGTTGAACTTGAATTGTCCAATTTCTCACACCTATTGATTTCGGATCGAGGCCAAAACTTGGGCAACATCGTAATATGGTGGGAGGAGTCATTTGGTGAGTTTTGAGTGAAATCCAATCGATAGAAGTATGGAATACACCAACCACTCCAATTAGGAACGAACTTCCGTTGAAATTGAATTGTCCAATTTCTCACACCTGTTGATTTCGGATCGAGCCCCAGACTTGGGCAACAACATAATATGGTGGGAGGAGTCCTTTGGTGAGTTTTGAGTGAAATCCAATCGCTAGAAGTATGGAATACACCAACCACTCCAATTAGGAACGAACTGGCGTTGAACTTGAATTGTCCAATTTGGAACACCTATTGATTTCGGATCAAGCCCAAAACTTGGGCAACATCATAATATGGTGGGAGGAGTCATTTGGTGAGTTTTGAGTGAAATACAATCGCTAGAAGTATGGAATACACCAACCACTCCAATTAGGAACGAACTGCCGTTGAACTTGAATTGTCCAATTTCTCACACCTATTGATTTCGGACCGAGCCCCAAACTTGGGAAACATCATAATATGGTGGGAGGAGTCATTTGGTGAGTTTTGAGTGAAATCCAATCGCTATAAGTATGGAATACACCAACCACTCCAATTAGGAACGAACTGCCGTTGAACTTGAATTGTCCAATTTCTCACACCTATTGATTTCGGACCGAGCCCCAAACTTGGGCAACATCGTAATATTTTGGGAGGAGTCATTTGGTGAGTTTTGAGTGAAATCCAATCGCTAGAAGTATGGAATACACCAACCACTCCAATTAGGAACGAACTGCCGTTGAACTTGGATTGTCCAATTTCTCACACCTATTGATTTCGGATCGAGCCCCAAACTTGGGCAACACCATAATATGGTGGGAGGAGTCATTTGGTGAGTTTTGAGTGAAATCCAATCGCTAGAAGTATAGAATACACCAACCACTCCAATTAGGAACGAACTGCCGTTGAACTTGAATTGTCCAATTTGGAACACCTATTGATTTCGGATCGAGCCCAAAACTTGGGCAACATCATAATATGGTGGGAGGAGTCATTCGGTGAGTTTTGAGTGAAATCCAGTCACTAGAAGTATTGTTGCATTCCTAAAAGGACACAAATTAATGTGCAAACAACCAATTAAAAATACCCGCAAGTGCACGAATCTATCGAAGTATAGATTATGTAAGTACGGGGTCGATCCCACGAAGAACTTGTCGGCTTGCTATAAGTTCTAATTTGAGTACGTAAAGAAGACTTATTTAACACACCACAAATGCACAAATGCAAAATGGAAACTAGAAATGAGTAAAGAAGTGTAAAAAAAATGGAACAACACAAGAAAACTAAAGAGAAACACAAACAGCATTTTCTATCACCATTTTATCACCTATTTATCGCTAGAAGTATGGAATACACCAACCACTCCAATTAGGAACGAACTGACGTTGAACTTGAATTGTCCAATTTCTCACACCTATTGATTTCGGATCGAGCCCAAAACTAGGGCAACATCATAATATGGTGGGAGGAGTCATTTGGTGAGTTTTGAGTGAAATCCAATCGCTAGAAGTATGGAATACACGAACCACTCCAATTAGGAACGAACTGCCGTTGAACTTGAATTGTCCAATTTGGAACACCTATTGATTTCGGATAGAGCCCAAAACTTGGGAAACATCATAATATGGTGGGAGGAGTCATTTGGTGAGTTTTGAGTGAAATCCAATCCCCAGAAGTATAGAATACCCCAACCACTCCAATTAGGAACGAACTGCCGTTGAACTTGAATTGTCCAATTTGGAACAGCTATTGATTTCGGATCGAGCCCCAAACTTGGGCAACATCATAATATGGTGGGAGGATTCATTTGGGGAATTTTGAGTGAAATACAATCAGTAGAAGTATGGAATACACCAACCACATCAACTAGGAACGAACTGCCGTTGAACTTGAATTGTCCAATTTCTCACAACTATTGATTTCGGATCGAGCCCAAAACTTGGGCAACATCATAATATGGTGGGAGGAGTCATTTGGTGAGTTTTGAGTGAAATCCAATTGCTAGAAGTATGGAATACACCAACCACTCCAATTAGGAACGAACTGCCATTGAACTTGAATTGTCCAATTTGGAGCACCTATTGATTTCGGATCGAGCCCAAAACTTGGGCAACATCATAATATGGTGGGGGGAGTCATTTGGTGAATTTTGAGTGAAATAAAATCAGTAGAAGTATGGAATACACCAACCACCCCAATTAGGAACGACCTGCCGTTGAACTTGAATTGACCAATTTCTCACACCAATTGATTTTGGATCGAGCCCAAAACTTGGGCAACATCATAATATGATGGGAGGAGTCATTTGGTGAGTTTTGAGTAAAATCCAATCGCTAGAAGTATGGAATATACCAACCACTCCAAGTAGGAACGAACTGCCGTTGAACTTGAATTGTCAAATTTGGAACACCTACTGATTTCGGATCGAGCCCAAAACTTGGGCAACATCATAATATGGTGGGAGGAGTCAGTTGGTGAGTTTTGAGTGAAATCCAATCGCTACAAGTATGGAATACACCATCCACTCCAATTAGGAAAGAACTGCCGTTGAACTTGAATTGTCCAATTTCTCACACCTATTGATTTCGGATCGGGACCAAAAGTTGGGCAACTTCATAATATGGTGGGAGGAGTCATTCGTTGAGTTTTGAGTGAAATCCAATCGCTAGAAGTGTGGAATACACCAACCACTCCAATTAGGAACGAACGGCCGTTGAACTTGAATTGTCCAATTTGGAACACCTGTTGATTTCGGATCGAGCCCAAAACTTGGGCAACATCACAATATGGTGGGAGGAGTCATTTGGGGAATTTTGAGTGAAATCCAATCGCTAGAAGTATGGAATACACCAACCACTCCAACTAGGAACGAACTGCCATTGAACTTGAATTGTCCAATTTCTCACACCTATTGATTTCGGATCGAGCCCAAAATTTGGGAAACATCATAATATGTTGGGAGGGGTCATTTTGGGAGTTTTGAGTGAAATCCAATCGCTAGAAGTATGGAATACACCAACCACTCCAATTAGGAACGAACTGCCGTTGAACTTGAATTGTCCAATTTGGAACACATATTGATTTCGGATCGAGCCCAAAACATGGGCAACATGATAATATGGAGGGAGGGGTCATTTGCTGAGTTTTGGGTGAAATCCAATCGCTAGAAGTATGGAATACACCAACCACTCCAATTAGGAACGAACTGCCGTTGAACTTGAATTGTCCAATTTCTCACACCTATTGATTTCGGATCGAGCCCAAAACTTGGGCAACATCACAATATGGTGGGAGGAGTCATTTTGTGAGTTTTGAGTGAAATCCAATCGCTAGAAGTATGGAATACACCAACCACTCCAATTAGGAACGAACTGCCGTTGAACTTGAATTCTCCAATTTCTCACACCTGTTGATTTCGGATCGAGCCCAAAATCTGGGCAACATGATAATATGGTGAGAGGGGTCATTTGGTTAGTTTTGGGTGAAATCCAATCGCTAGAAATATGGAATACACCAACCACTCCAATTAGGAACGAACTGCCGTTGAACTTGAATTGTCCAATTTCTTTCACCTATTCATTTCGGATCTTGCCCAAAACTTGGGCAACGTCATAATATGGTGGGAGTAGTCATTTGGTGTGTTTTGAGTGAATTCCAATCGCTAGAAGTATGGAATACGCCAACCATTCCAATTAGGAACGAACTGCCGTCGAACTTGAATTGTCCAATTTCTCACACCTATTGATTTCTTATCGAGCCCAAAACTTGGGCAACATCATAATATGGTGGGAGGAGTCACTTGGTGAGTTTTGGGTGAAATACAATCGCTAGAAGTAGGGAATACACCAACCACTCCAATTAGGAACGAACGGCCGTTGAACTTGAATTGTCCAATTTCTCACACCAATTGATTTGGGATCGAGCCCAAAACTTGGGCAACATCATAATATGGTGGGAGGAGTCATTTGGTGAGTTTTGAGTGAAATCCAATCGCTAGAAGTATGGAATACACCAACCATTCGAATTAGGAACGAACCGCCGTTGAACTTGAATTGTCCAATTTCTCACACCTATTGATTTCGGATCGAACCCCAAACTTGGGCAACATCATAATATGGTGTCAGGAGTCATTTGGTGAGTTTTGAGTGAAATCCAATCGCCAGAAGTATGGAAAGCACCAACCACTCCAACTAGGAACGAACTGCCGTTGAACTTGAATTGTCCAATTTCTCACACCTGTTGATTTCGGATCGAGCCCAAAATCTGGGCAACATCATAATATGGTGAGAGGGGTCATTTGGTTTGTTTTGGGTGAAATCCAATCGCTAGAAGTATGGAATACACCAACCACTCCAATTAGGAACGAACTGCGGTTGAACTTGAATTATCCAATTTCTTACACCTATTGATTTCGGATCGAGCCCAAAACTAGGGCAACATCATAATATGGTGGGAGGAGTCATTTGGTGAGTTTTGAGTGAAATCCAATCGCTAGAAGTATGGAATACACCAACCACTCCAATTAGGAACGAACTGCCGTTGAACTGGAATTGTCGAATTTCTCACAACTATTGATATCGGATCGAGCCGAAAACCTGGGCAACAAGATAATATGGTGGGAGGGGTCATTTGGTGAGTTTTGGGTGAAATCCAATCGCTAGAAGTATGGAATACACCAACCACTCCAATTAGGAATGAACTGCCGTTGAACTTGAATTGTCCAATTTCTCACACCTGTTGATTTCGGATCGAGCCCAAAACCTGGGCAACTTGATAATACGGTGAGAGGGGTCATTTGGTTAGTTTTGGGTGAAATCCAATCGCTAGAAGTATGGAATACACCAACCACTCCAATTAGGAACGAACTGCCGTTGAACTTGAATTGTCCAATTTCTCACACCTATTGATTTCGTATCGAGCCCAAAACTTGGGCAACATCATAATATGGTGGGAGGAGTCACTTGGTGAGTTTTGGGTGAAGTCCAATCGCTAGAAGTAGGGAATTCACCAACCACTCCAATTAGGAACGAACTGCCGTTGAACTTGAAGTGTCCAATTTCTCAAACCTATTGATTTCGGATCGAGCCCAAAATTTGGGCAACATCACAATATGGTGGGAGGAGTCGTTATGTGAGTTTTGAGTGAAATCCAATCGCTAGAAGTATGGAATACACCAACCACTCCAATTAGGAACGAACTGCCGTTGAACTTAAATTGTCCAATTTCTTTCACCTATTGATTTCGGATCGAGCCCTAAACTTGGGCAACATCATAATATGGTGGGAGGAGTCATTTGGTGAGTTTTGAGTGAAATCCAATCGCTAGAAGTATGGAATACACCAACCACTCCAATTAGGAACGAACTGCCGTTGAACTTGAATTGCCCAATTTCTTTCACCTATTGATTTCGGATCGAGCACAAAATTTGGGCAACATCAAAATATGGTGGGAGGAGTCATTTGGTGAGTCTTGAGTGAAATCCAATCGCTAGAAGTATGGAATGCACCAACCACTCCAATTAGGAACGAACTGCCGTTGAACTTGAATTGTCCAATTTCACACACCTGTTGATTTCGGATCGAGCCGAGAACCTTGGCAACATGATAATATGGTGAGAGGGGTAATTTGGTTAGTTTTGGGTGAAATCCAATCGCCAGAAGTATGGAATACACCAACCACTCCAATTAGGAACGAACTGCCGTTGAACTTGAAGTATCCAATTTCTTACACCTTTTGATTTCGGATTGATCCCAAAACTTGGGCAACATCATAATATGGTGGGAGGAGTCATTTGGTGAGTTTGGAGGTAAATCCAATCGCTAGAAGTATGGAATACACCAACCACTCCAATTAGGAACGAACTGCCGTTGAAATTGAATTGTCCAATTTCTTTCAACTATTGATTTCAGATCAAGCCCTAAACTTGGGCAACATCATAATATGGTGGGAGGAGTCATTTGGTGAGTTTTGAGTGAAATCCAATCGCTAGAAGTATGGAATACACCAACCACTCCAATTAGGAACGAACTGCCGTTGAAGTTGAATTGTCCAATTTCTCACACCTTTTGATTTCGTATCGAGCCCAAAACTTGGGCAACTTCATAATCTTTTGGGAGGAGTCATTTGGTGAGTTTTGAGTGAAATCCAATCGCTAGAGGTTTGGAATACACCAACCGCTCCAATTAGGAACGAACTGCCGTTGATCTCGAATTGTCCAATTTCTCACACGTATTGATTTCGGATCGAGCCCAAAACTTGGGCAACTTCATAATATGGTGGGACTAGTCATTTGGTGCGTTTTGAGTGAAATCCAATCGCTAGCAGCATGGAATACACCAACCACTCAAATTCGGAACGAACTGCCGTTGAACTTGAATTGTCCAATTTCTTTCACCTGTTGATTTCGGATCGAGCCCAAAACTTGGACAACATCATAATATGGTGGGAGGAGTCATTTGGTGAGTTTTGAGTGAAATCCAATCGCTAGAAGTATGGAATATACCAACCACTCCAATTAGGAACGAACTGCCGTTGAACTTGAATTGTCCAATTTCCCACTCCTATTGATGTCGGATCGAGCCCCAAACTTGGGCAACATCATAATATGGTGGGAGGAGTGTTGCGTCGATTCAGCTGCATCTTCAACTTGTGATACTCGCAAGTGCACGAGCCGTTCGGTAGTATAACATATGTAATTGCGAGGTCGATTCCACAGGGATTGGTGATTGAATAATCCAATTCGGTTTTCCTATACAAAACAGAAGAACAATAAAGAAAATAAATAAAACAAGAAAGAAAGAAAAGAAAATAACTCAAGTAGATAAGTTCCCAAGTTCAATTAGATTAACGGATTGATTCTAGCTAAAGTATGATTAAGCCATGGTGTTTGGTCATAACCTTGTGTTCCTAATTCCCTAATTTGATCATTTGTTGTCTAACCTAAAATTAAGCATTAGGAACCCATTAAGCATAGAAGAACAATTTAAACAACCAAGCATGTATCTAATCCCTGTTGTCTACTCTTAATTCAAACCAAGATAGCTAACATGCAAGCCTAAATGGTGATCAATCATTCAAACTAGCATATTAACTTATAAGCATAATGAATAAGAACAAAAACCATAATTGAAACTTGGAAACTAATTAAACTTGAATACTTAAGAAAGAATGTACATTACAAATAAAATTAAAGTAGAACTTGAAAACTTGAAGGAAAATTTAGTAAAATCATTTTGTTACAACAATTCACAACTTGAAAGGAAACTAAAAGAATTTGAGGGAGAGAAGGGAAGGGAGCTCTAGAGAAGTGTTTGAGAGCTCCCCCCCCTTGGGGTGTGATTTATGAAGCTTGAAGACTTCTCTATTTATAGAGCTAAGAGGGAAGAACATCATGATGAAATTCAACACCACCATTCCTTCTTTAATACAACCCATAACTCCCACCTCATCTTGTCTATGTTAGTGTGGTTGGAATCAATCTCATCACATACTTCTTTTGCTGCACCTCAAGCTTTCTTCACATAGGATCAAAGGTGATCAATTGTGGCTGCCTTTTGCTGCCAACCCATGTGGTCTTCTTTTGGTTGTTGAACAAAAACGAGTCTTCTGAACCAGACTTGGTGTAGGAAATCTAGAGGTTTCAAAACTTATCCAATGGGGCTCAAATTTGGATATGTTATAGTAGACACCCATTGGAACAACTTCTATGAAGAAAGTATTCCCATCGGAGCAGTAGAAGTATGCGTGTTGGGCCTTGCAATTTGGCTGCCGACAGAGACTGGAATTGACTTCATTTCATTTATGCTTTACATGCATGCACATGCTTTCTCTTTAATAGCTCCATCATGTACCAACTTGATCCTTTAGACTTTCACAGCTGGAATTCCTCCCCACTTCACTCATTATGTTGGATCCAAAGTCAGTTGCAGCATGGGTGAGGCACATGGCTTAAAGGAGGAGACAAGGCTCAAAGCTGGCAGCTGCAAATCCTCCTGAGCATGGTTCAGTGTTGGACGGGCTAAGGACTCCACATATGTTTAATTGGACTGCATTTTGGATATGTTATACTAGACACCCAATTGAACAACTTCTATGAAGAACGTCTCCTCATCCGAGTTGTGCAGATTGCTGAAATGAGACCTGCAAGGTGACTTACGAAACTGGGCTGACAAGAAGTGTGGCCCAACTTTGGTTTTGTCTTTAAGCTCTTGCTCTTATCCCAATCAGCCCTTAACATGCATGGATTGCATCAAATGTGATCTCTTGCTATATTAACCTACAAAACACACAAACAGAGGTAAGTGACTCAAAATAAAGAGAAACTAAGCAAAATCACTAAGTAAAGAAGGCAAGCAAGTGTATGAAATTATGGACTTATCAAAACAGAAAATGGATTAAAAGCACAAGTTTAACTCAATAACATAACAAAATCATAAGCTAGAAGGGTACAAAATGATATACAATTATGAACCGATCAAGGAGTCATTTGGTGGGTTTTGAGAGAAATCCAATCGCTAGAAGTATGGAATACACCAACCACTCCAATTATGAACGAACTGCCGTTGAACATGAATTGTCCAATTTCTCACACCTATTGATTTCGGATCGAGCCCCAAACTTGGGCAACTTCATAATATGGTGGGAGGAGTCATTTGGTGAGTTTTGAGTGAAATCCAATCGCTAGAGGTTTGGAATACACCAACCACTCCAATTAGGAACGAACTACCGTTGATCTTGAATTGTCCAATTTCTCACACCTATTGATTTCGGATCGAGCCCAAAACTTGGGCAACATCATAATATGGTGGGAGGAGTCATTTGGTGAGTTTTGAGTGAAATCCAATCGCTAGAAGTATGGAATACACCAACCACTCCAATTAGGAACGATCTGCCGTTGAACTTGAATTGTCCAATTTCTCACACCTATTGATTTCGGATCGAGCCCCAAACTTGGGCAACGTCATAATATGGTGGGAGGAGTCATTTGGTGAGTTTTGAGTGAAATCCAATCGCCTGAAGTATGGAATACACCAACAACTCCAATTAGGAACGAACAGCCGTTGAACTTGAATTGTCCAATTTCTCACACCTATTGATTTCGGATCGAGACCAAAACCTGGGCAACATGATAATATGATGAGAAGGGTCATTTGGTTAGTTTTGGGTGAAATCCAATCGCTAGAAGTATAGAATACACCAACCACTCCAATTAGGAACGAAATGCCGTTGAACTTCAATTATCCATTGTCTTACACCTATTGATTTCGGATTGAGCCCAAAACTTGGGCAACATCATAATATGGTGGGAGGAGTCATTTGGTGAGTTTTGAGTGAAATCCAATCGCTAGAAGTATGGAATACACCAACCACTCCAATTAGGAACGAAATGCCGTTGAACTTGAATTATCCAATGTGTTACACCTATTGATTTCGGACAGAGCCAAAAATTTGGGCAACATCATAATATGGTGGGAGGAGTCATTTGGTGAGTTTTGAGTGAAATCCAATCTTTAGAAGTATGGAATACACCAACCACTCCAATTAGGAACGAACTGCCGCTGAACTTGAATTGTCCAATTTCTTTCACCTATTGATTTCGGATCGAGCACAAAACTTGGGCAACATCAAAATATGGTGGGAGGAGTCATTTGGTGAGTCTTGAGTGAAATCCAATCGCTAGAAGTATGGAATACACCAACCACTCCAATTAGGAACGAACTGCCGTTGAACTTGAATTGTCCAATTTCTTTCACCTATTGATTTCGGATCGAGCCCAAAACTTGGGCAACATCATAATATGGTGGGAGGAGTCATTTGGGGAGTTTTGAGTGAAATCCAAAAGCTAGAACTTTGGAATGCACCAACCACTCCAATTAGGAACGAACTGCCGTTGAACTTGAATTGTCCAATTTCTCAAACCTATTGATTTCGGATCAAACCCAAAACTTGGGCAACATCATAATATGGTGGGAGGAGTCATTTGGTGAGTTTTGAGTGAAATCCAACCGCAAGAAGTATGGAATACACCAACCACTCCAAATAGGAACGAACTGTCGTTGAACTTGAATTGTCCAATTTCTTTCACCTATTGATTTTGGACCGAGCCCAAAACTTGGGCAACAACATAATATGGTGGGAGGAGTCATTTGGTGAGTTTTGAGTGAAATCCAATCGCTAGAAGAATGGAATACACTAACCACTCCAATTAGGAACGAACTGCCGTTGAACTTGAATTATCCAATTTCTTAATCCTATTGATTTCGGATCGAGCCCAAAACTTGGGCAACATCATAATCTGGTGGGAGGAGTCATTTGGTGAGTTTTGAGTGAAATCCAATCACTATAAGTATGGAATACACTAACCACTCCAATTAGGAATGAACTGCTGTTGAACTTGAATTGTCCAACTTCTCACACCTATTGATTTCGGATCGAGCCCCAAACTTGGGCAACATCATAATATGGTGGGAGGAGTCGTTTGGTGAGTTTTGAGTGAAATCCAATCGCTAGAAGTATGTAATACACCAACCACTCCAATTAGGAACGAACTGCCGTTGAACTGGAATTGTCCAATTTCTCACAACTATTGATTTCGGATCGAGCCCAAAACCTGGGCAACAAGATAATATGGTGGGAGGAGTCATTTGGTGAGTTTTGGGTGAAATCCAATCGCTAGAAGTATGGAATATACCAACCACTCCAATTAGGAACGACCTGCCGTTGAACTTGAATTGTCCAATATCTCTCTCCTATTGATTTCGGATCGAGCCCAAAACTTGGGCAACATCATAATATGGTGGGAGGAGTCATTTGGTGAGTTTTGAGTGAAATCCAATCGCTAGAAGTATGGAATACACCAACCACTCCAATTAGGAACGAACTGCCGTTGAACTTGAATTGTCCAATTTCTTTCACCTATTGATTTCGGATCGAGCCCAAAACCTGGGCAGCATGATAATATGGTGGGAGGGGTCATTTGGTGAGTTTAGAGTGAAATCCAATCGCTAGAAGTATGGAATACACCAACCACTCCAATTAGGAACGAAATGCCGTTGAACTTCAATTATCCATTGTCTTACACCTATTGATTTCGGATCTAGCACAAAACTTGGGCAACATCAAAATATGGTGGGAGGAGTCATTTGGTGAGTCTTGAGTGAAATCCAATCGCTAGAAGTACGGAATACACCAACCACTCCAATTAGGAATGAACTGCCGTTGAACTTGAATTGTCCAATTTCTTTCACCTATTGATTTCGGATCGAGCCCAAAACTTGGGCAACATCATAATATGGTGGGAGGAGTCATTTGGTGAGTTTTGAGTGAAATCCAATCGCTAGAACTTTGGAATGCACCAACCACTCCAATTAGGAACGAACTGCCGTTGAACTTGAATTGTCCAATTTCTCAAACCTATTGATTTCGGATCAAACCCAAAACTTGGGCAACATCATAATATGGTGGGAGGAGTCATTTGGTGAGTTTTGAGTGAAATCCAACCGCTAGAAGTATGGAATACACCAACCACTCCAAATAGGAACGAACTGCCGTTGAACTTGAATTGTCCAATTTCTCACACCTATTGATTTCGGATCGAGCCCAAAACCTGGGCAGCATGATAATATGTTGGGAGGGGTCATTTGGTGAGTTTTGGGTGAAATCCAATCGCTAGAAGTATGGAATACACCAACCACTCCAATTAGGAACGAACTGCCCTTGAACTTGAATTGTCCAATTTCTCACAGCTATTGATTTTGGATCGAGCCCCAAACTTGGGCAACATCATAATATGGTGGGAGGAGTCATTTGGTGAGTTTCGAGTGAAATCCAATCGCTAAAAGTATGGAAAACACCAACCACTCCAATTAGGAACGAACTGCCGTTGAACTTGAATTGTCCAATTTCTCACACCTATTGATTTCGGATCGAGCCCAAAACTTGGGCAACATCATAATATGGTGGGAGGAGTCATTTCGAGAGTTTTGAGTGATATCCAATCGCTAGAAGTATGGAATACACCAACCACTCCAATTAGGAACGAACTGCCGTTGAACTTGAATTGTCCAATATCTCTCTCCTATTGATTTCGGATCGAGCCCAAAACTTGGGCAACAACATAATATGGTGGGAGGAGTCATTTGGTGAGTTTTGAGAGAAATCCAATCGCTAGAAGTATGGAATGCACCAACCACTCCAATTAGGAACGAACTGCCGTTGAACTTGAATTGTCCAATTTCTTTCACCTATTGATTTCGGATCGAGCCCAAAACTTGGGCAACATCGTAATATGGTGGGAGGAGTCATTTGGTGAGTTTAGAGTGAAATCCAATCGCTAGTAGTATGGAATACACCAACCACTCCAATTAGGAACGAACTGCCGTTGAACTTGAATTGTCCAATTTCTCACACCTATTGATTTCGGATCGAGCCCAAAACCTGGGCAGCATGATAATATGGTGGGAGGGGTCATTTGGTGAGTTTTGGGTGAAATCCAATCGCCAGAAGTATGGAATACATCAACCACTCCAATTAGGAACGAACTGCCCTTGAACTTGAATTGTCCAATTTCTCACACCTATTGATTTCGGATCGAGCCCAAAACTTGGGCAACATGATAATATGGTGGGAGGGGTCATTTGGTAAGTTTTGGGTGAAATCCAATCGCCAGAAGTATGGAATACACCAACCACTCCAATTTGGAACAAACTGCCGTTGAACTTAAATTGTCCAACTTCTCACACCTATTGAATTCGGATCGAGACCAAAACTTGGGCAACATCATAATATGGTGGGAGGAGTCATTTGGTGAGTTTTGAGTGAAATCTAATCGCTAGAAGTATGGAATACACCAACCACTCCAATTAGGACCAAAATGCCGTTGAACTTGAATTGTCCAATTTCTCACACCTATTGATTTCGGATTGAGCCCAAAACATGGGAAATGTCATAATATGGTGGGAGGAGTCATTTTGTGAGTTTTGAGTGAAATCGAATCGCTAGAAGTATGGGATACACCGACAAGTCCAATTAGGAACGAACTGCCGTTGAACTGGAATTGTCCAGTTTCTCACACCTGTTGATTTCGGATCGAGCCCAAAACCTGGGCAACAAGATAATATGGTGGGAGGGGTCATTTGGTGAGTTTTGGGTGAAATCCAATCGCTAGAAGTATGGAATACACCAACCACTCCAATTAGGCACGAACTGCCGTTGAACTTTAATTGTCCAATTTCTCACACCTATTGATTTCGGATCGAGCCCAAAACTTGGGCAACATCAAAATATGGTGGGAGGAGTCATTTGGTGAGTTTTGAGTGAAATCCAATCGCTAGAAGTATGGAATACACCAACCAGTCCAATTTGGAACCAACTGCCGTTGAACTTGAATTGTCCAATTTCTCACACCTATTGATTTCGCATCGAGCCCCAAACTTGGGCAACATCATAATATGGTGGGAGGAGTCATTTGGTGAGTTTTGAGTGAAATCCAATCGCTAGAAGTATGGAATACACCGACCACTCCAATTAGGAACGAACTGCCGTTGAACTTGAATTGTCCACTTTCTCACACCTATTGATTTCGGATCGAGCCCCAAACTTGGGCAACATCATAATATGGTGGGAGGAGTCATTTGGTGAGTTTTGAGCAAAATCCAATCGCTAGAAGTATGGAATACACCGACCACTCCAATTAGGAACGAACTGCCGTTGAACTTGAATTGTCCACTTTCTCACACCTATTGATTTCGGATCGGGCCCAAAACTTTGGCAACTTCATAATATGGTGGGAGGAGTCATTTGGTGAGTTTTGAGTGAAATCCAATCGCTAGAAGTGTGGAATACACCAACCACTCCAATTAGGAACGAACTGCCGTGCAACTTGAATTGTCCAATTTCGCACACCTATTGATTTCGGATCGAGACCCAAACTTGGGCAACATCATAATATGGTGGGAGGAGTCATTTGGTGAGTTTTGAGTGAAATCTAATTGCTAGAATTATGGAATACACCAACCACTCCAATTAGGAACGAACTGCCGTTGAACTTGAATTGTCCAATTTCTCACACCTATTGATTTCGGATCGGGCCCAAAACTTGGGCAACATCATAATATGGTGGGAGGGGTCATTTGGTGAGTTTTGGGTGAAATCGAATCGCTAGAAGTATGGAACACACCAACCACTTCAATTAGGAACGAACTGCCGTTGAACTTTAATTGTCCAATTTCTCACACCTACTGATTTCGGATCTAGCCCCAAACTTTGGCAACATCATAATATGGTGGGAGGAGTCATTTGGTGAGTTTTGAGTGAAATCCAATCGCTAGAAGTATGGAATACACCAACCACTCCAATTAGGAACAAAATGCCGTTGAACTTGAATTGTCCAATTTCTCACACCTATTGATGTCGGATCGAGCCCAAAACATGGGAAATATCATAATATGGTGGGAGGAGTCATTTTGTGAGTTTTGAGTGAAATCCAATCGCTAGAAGTATGGGATACACCAACCAGTCCAATTAGGAACGAACTGCCGTTGAACTGGAATTGTCCAATTTCTCACACCTGTTGATTTCGGATCGAGCCCAAAACCTGGGCAACAAGATAATATGGTGGGAGGGGTCATTTGGTGAGTTTTGGGTGAAATCCAATCGCTAGAAGTATGGAATACACCAACTGTGGGAGCAAATATTTTCGTCTCCAATCAGACCACGCCACGTGGAAAAGAAGATTATCCCTTAAATTAATTAATTAAACCATTTATTGGGATAATTAATTAATCAGGATAATATCTTAGTTATATGGTATTATCTCATAATTAATAAAGATAATATCATTAATTGGGATATTATCATAATAAAGGGATATTATCTTATAATTAATGAGATAATATCAATAATTTGGTTATTATCTTATCAAAGGGATAATATCCTAATTATTAGATATTATCTTATAATTAACGAGATAATTCAAATATTATCAAGTCCGACTCGATCTCTACGAAACCCTAGCCCCGAGGCTCCTATAAATAGATGGGTTTATTCATCATTCAAGGTACATCTAAAACCCGAGAAAATACCCGAAGCTCTCTCTCCCTCTCCACTCTCCACTCTCCATATTTTCTCCACACGGCTCCGGCCACCACACACGGCTCCGGCCGCCCGGTTTACACCATACAAACTCCGTACCCTTTGCTTAGCTATTGTTTTCCTACAAACACTCGAACTAACTTAGGCATCGGAGGGCCTTTGGCCAACACCCCCCCGGGTGTGGTCTATTTACTCCAGTCTTTTTTACAGGAATCGAGAAGGAGAGAGAAGGAAGATCGAAGGTTGAAGGATCTAGAAGCGAATATTCTCCCGCGAGATTATTTGCATAAACATTTGGTGCTTTCATTGAGAGCACGAGTTATACTCAACGCGTGCTCAAGGAATCCATTCCTCATATTTTCCAATCTACCGAAGCCTTCCAAACAACCATGGTTGGAAGCAAGCGCACGAGGAGCAAGACCGCCGCTATGGCTCAATCCGTGACGGCCCAAAGCTACTCCTCCCACGATCCCGCGATCGACATGGTGGCACCACCACCTTTAGCCGCCATGAACCCGCAACAAACCACCGTGCCACCTACCGGACTCGCAGCTGGGACCACCGCACTAGCCGTCGTCGTACCATCTCAAGGCCCCGTGGCCGGATCTAGCCACCTTCATAGCACTGTCGCCGAGCATGGTGGAACCTCCCATCAAGGTGGGCTCACTACCACCGCCGACTTTGGCCCAATCTTGGAGCAACTTCATCCATTCCCTCCATTGCCTCCGCGCTCGACGCATGCTCCCACTCACATCTCTAATGAAGCCCTAGCCCGTGTGCAATTGGGCTCCACACACTTCTCTCTTCCCGATCCACGAAGTCAAGTAGACCTTAATCTGAGGGTTGACCAGCTAACTCAGAGAATGGACGACCAAAACAATTTGATGAGGCAACTCCTCAACCAAATAAACTTGGCACAAAACCTTGGCCTTAGACAACGGGGTGAAGAGAGAATGATGGACGGACACGCCGATATGCAGTTCGATGGGAACCATGCAGGTCGAGCAGGAGCAAGCAGACAAGGAGATGGACAACAACGCGATCATCTTGTCGACATGTCGCAAGCATCTGCAAGCCACACTCAGAGCCGACGAAGTCTCCCATCCAGACTGAATTTAAGGGCCAACGTGCGCGAAAGGCTGGGCCCACGACTTAACATCCGCGCCCGCCTGGGCCCGCAGGGAAACGTTCTTGAAAGGCTAGGCTCCCAGAGAGGTCAACCCGACGGCCATCGCAATGAGGATCGTGAAGAAAGGCGCTCCTCTGCTTGCTCACAAAGAAATGTTCACGAAATGCTAGGCTCTCAGGGAGGTCAACCAGATAACCCTCACAATGAGGACCGTGAAGAAAGGCGCTCCGCTGCTCGCTCTCGAAGAACCAATTCTCACCACCAAGCTACAGAGAATACCTCGCAAGCGCAGTCTACCAACACACCGCCTAGGCAGCGCAGCCGAGAAGTTCAACCCTTGCAAACCAACGAAGAAGTCAATCAATGTCGTCCAAATCGCCGAGGTCGCCCACGTGACCGACTGGCCATGTGTGTGGAAGACGTTGAGAAGGTTGTAAATAACCGACTTCGAGACTTAAAGATTGGTGGAAATTTTGAAGATACACTACGCATGGAAGTAGACCGAGCAAATTCCTCACCTTTCACTGCCGAAATCGAGCAGGCTACTCCTCCGAAACGATTCTCAGCGCCCTCTTTCACCTGCTTCAAAGGGGATTCCGATCCCGAAAGCCATCTGAAGCATTTCAAGAGCCTTATGATCCTCTACAAAGCCAAAGACGCGCTAATGTGCAAGGTGTTTGCAATAACTTTGCGAGGAGCAGCTCAGGACTGGTTCCATACTCTGCCCTTCGGGTCGATCAACAGTTTCAAGGAGCTTGCTTATGTCTTCACCAAAGAGTACACTTCTTATCGGACGATCAAGAAGAACCCTGACCACCTGTACAACCTGCGCAAGAAGCCCAATGAATCTCTTCGAGATTACATCAAGAGATTCAAAGCAGAAAAGGCTAACATCGTTGGATGCGATGACCGAATCGCGTCCTCTGCATTCAAGAAAGGTCTTCCAGCTGAGCACGACTTATACCGCGAGCTGACTATCACTCCCAGCCAGACTCTGGCAGAGGTCTTCGCGACTGCGGAACGCTACGCGCTCTGGGATGACGATCG
The DNA here is from genome assembly GCF_965620075.1 of Prunus avium. NCBI lineage: Eukaryota > Viridiplantae > Streptophyta > Magnoliopsida > Rosales > Rosaceae > Prunus > Prunus avium. The sequence continues at coordinate 8,652,127 of NC_142287.1, read as the reverse complement.
AATCGCCGCAAAGAAGTCCACCGAGCGGGAAGATCAGCCGACCAAGCGGGGAAGCCCAAAAAGCGACAGGTTTAGCAGCAGGGAAAAAGACAAGCGTAAGTCGCGCCCACAAGGAGACGTTACGACGAAGGAGAACTTCACCAAGTTCTCCATCCCTATACATCAAATTTTAGCCCAAGTAAAGGACAAACCTTGGGTAAAAAGACCGCCACCCTTGAAAGGAGATCCGGATAAGAGGGATACCAGAAAGTATTGCGCCTTCCATGCGACACACGGGCACAATACGAATAATTGCTTTGCTTGGAAAGCGCACCTAGAAGAACTCGTGAGAGAAGGTCACTGCACGGAGTTCATCGCGAAGCAGGCCATCCAACGAATTGAGGACCGCGATGCCGCCAAGGAGCCACCTCAAAAAGTCATAAGGATTAACACAATCCTGGCTCATTCCGAAGAGTCTGGGCTGACCAGCAAGGAAAAGAAGAGGAAAATCAAACAGGCCACTATCATCTCCCAGATCTCCACTAGTCTCCCACCGGCGGAAGACGATCCAGTGATCGGCTTCCAAAAGAAAGATCTAGTCGGCCTCGATCTGCCACACAACGACGCTCTTGTCATTAGCATTCAAATCGCTCAGGCCATGGTCGATCGAATCCATGCAGACGAGGGCAGTGCAGCCAATATCCTACAATTGGCAGTCATCCAGCAGATGGGCTTAGAGACAAAGATCAACAAATTAGCTAGGTCACTAACCGGCTTCAATGGCGCAACAACGGTTACCGTGGGCACGATAGATCTCGACGTCTACTCCCCACCTGTAATCAGCTCGCAAACATTCATGGTAATTGATGAAGTCTCGCCCTACAATGGGATTCTGGGCAGACCATGGATCAGCAAGATCAACGCCATCACCTCCGCCACACATCAGAAAATCCGCTACCCTATCCCTGGGGGCGGTATCAGTCAGATCAATAGTGATCAAGCAATGGCGAGGAAATGCTCAGCTTAAGGGCTGAAGAGAAGCAAGCAAACACAATTCCTCCCTGTAAATCAGGCAGATATGAGGGGAGTAGAGCAACCAGAGGAGAAGGCAAATCCCGTTCCTGACGGTCGAGCAGACCAGAAAGGAAAGGGAATAGCTACTCCCCAATAGCAATCAAAGAATCAGGACCAAGTCGAGGGAATCCGTCCGGAGGTCTCTCCTGAAGAAGGATGGAAGCCCGAAGAGGACGTCGAGCTAGTACCCCTTGATCCTGACAAGCCAGAGAGAAAAGCGCGGATCGGCTCGCGCCTAAGCCAGGAGGAAAAGGCAGAGCTTGCAGCCTTCCTCCAGAACAACAAAGACGTATTCGCATGGTCGCCATCCGACATGCCAGGCATCGATCCCCAGATCATCTGCCATCGCCTACACGTCATCCCAGCAATCAAGCCTGTAGCGCAGAAGAGACGCAACTTTGCCCCCGAGCGAGTTGCCATCATTGCAGCCGAGATCGACAAGCTCCTAGCTGCTGGTTTCATTGAAGAAGTCTCCTATGCATAATGGCTGGCGAACGTTGTTCTAGTAGCAAAGAAAGATAAAGGCCTGTGGAGAGTGTGTGTCGACTACACAGACCTCAATAAGGCGTGCCCTAAAGACAACTTTCCATTGCCACGAATTGATCAGCTCGTTGATTCAACTTCCGGCAATCAACTGCTAAGCTTCATGGACGCCTACTCCGGCTACAATCAAGTCATGATGCATGAAGACGACAAAGCAAAGACCTCTTTCATCATCGAAAGAGGTACATACTGCTACAAAGTCATGCCCTTCGGGCTGAAGAACGCCGGAGCAACCTACCAAAGGCTGGTAAACAAAATTTTCAAGGAGCAAATCGGTAAAACTATGGAGGTCTACGTAGACGACATGTTAGTCAAAGCTCCCCAGCGAGCAGACCACATCACAAACCTCGCCGAGGCATTCAGCCTGCTCCGAAAATACAACATGAAGTTGAACCCGAGCAAATGCACATTCGGAGTCTCGTCTGGCCGATTCCTAGGCTACTTAGTCACCCAAAGAGGAATTGAGGCACATCCGAATCAAATCAAGGCTATACTCAACATGAAGTCACCTGCCACAACAAAGGAGATACAAAGTCTAATGGGTAGAGCAGCGGCTCTCAACCGATTCCTCTCGAGATCTACCGACAAGTGCAGGCCATTCTTCAAAGCCTTGAGGAAAGGACACAAGGACAAGTGGGATGACGAGTGCGAAGTAGCTTTTCAAAACTTGAAAACCTATCTCACTACACCTCCCCTACTCTCAAAACCGATACTAGGCGAAGACTTATACATCTACCTGGCGGTGTCCGACTCAGCCGTCAGCTCAGCTCTCGTCCGAGAAGAGCTGGGGGCACAACATCCGGTATTCTACACTTCAAAAGCTCTCCTCGACGCAGAGACTCGCTATCCGAAAATGGAGAAGCACATTTTTTCGCTTGTAGTTTCCGTAAGAAAGCTAAGGCCCTACTATCAAGCGCACCGGATAATTGTCATGACAGAATTTCCTTTGAGATCGATCCTCCATAGCCCCGACGCCTCTCAGCGACTCATGAAATGGGCTATCGAACTCAGTCAATACGTCCTCCTCTACCGGCCGAAAACCGCTATAAAAGCTCAGGCTTTAGCAGATTTTGTTGTAGAGTTTACTCCGACAGCCGAAAAAGAGAAGCTGGTCACGAAAATCAAGGAAAAAGCAGACGATACCTCCCCCACCGATTCAAACCCACCTAACGACATGTGGCAGTTACATGTAGACGGAGCGTCAAACCACAAAGGAGCGGGGGCAGACGTCGTCATAATCACCCCAGATGGAACTTTGTTGGAACAAGCCATCACACTAGGCTTTCCTGCTTCAAACAACGAGGCAGAGTATGAGGCATTGCTCGCCGGACTGCGCCTAGCAAAAGAACTGTCGATCAAGAGATTGGCCATCTACTCAGACTCCCAGCTGATCACGAATCAAGCCTCAGGCGAGTACATGGCAAAACATCCGAGAATGTTCCAATACCTCGACAAAGTCCAAGGACTTTTGAAGGAATTCCCTACTTTAACCATCCAACAAGTTCCACGGGCGGAGAACACCCATGCAGATGCGCTGGCAAGCCTAGGAGTCATTTGGTGAGTTTGGAGTGAAATCCAATCGCTAGAAGTATGGAATACACCAACCACGCCAATTAGGAACGAACCGCCGTTGAACTTGAATTGTCCAATTTCTCACACCTATTGATTTCGGATCGAACCCAAAACTTGGGCAACATCATAATATGGTGGGAGGAGTCTTTTTGTGAGTTTTGAGTGAAATACAATCGCTAAAAATATGGAATACACCAACCACTCGAATTAGGAACGAACTGTCGTGGAACTTGAATTGTCCAATTTCTCACAACTATTGATTTCGGATCGAGCCCCAAACTTAGGCAACATCATAATATGGTGGGAGGAGTCATTTGGTGAGTTTTGAGTGAAATCCAATCGCTAGAAGTACGGAATACACCACCCACTCCAATTAGGAATGAACTGCCGTTGAACTTGAATTGTCCAATTTCTCACAACTATTGATTTCGGATCGAGCCCAAAACTTGGGCAACATGATAATATGGTGGGAGGTGTCATTTGGTGAGTTTTGAGTGAAATCCAATCGCTACAAGTATGGAATTCACCAACCACTACAATTAGGAACGAACTGTCGTTGAACTTAAATTGTCCAATTTCTCACACCTATTGATTTCGGATCGAGCCCAAAACTTGGGCAACATGATAATATGGTGGGAGGAGTCATTTGGTGAGTTTTGAGCGAAATCCAATCGCTAGAAGTATGGAATACACCAACCACTCCAATTAGGAACGAACTGCCGTTGAACTTGAATTGTCCAATTTCTCACACCTATTGATTTCGGATCGGGACCAAAACTTGGGCAACTTCGTAATATGGTGGGAGGAGTCAGTTGGTGAGTTTTGAGTGAAATCCAATCGCTACAAGTATGGAATACACCAACCACTCCAATTAGGAACGAACTGCCGTTGAACTTGAATTCTCCAATTTCTCACACCTATTGATTTCGGATCGAACCCAAAACTTGGGCAACATCATAATATGGTGGGAGGAGTCATTTGGTGAGTTTTGAGTGAAATCCAATCGCTAGAAGTATGGATTACACCAACCACTCCAATTAGGAACGAACTGCCGTTGAACTTGAGTTGTCCAATTTCTCACACCTATTGATTTCGAATCGAGCCCCAAACTTGGGCAACATCATAATATGGTGGGAGGAGTCATTTGGTGAGTTTTGAGTGAAATACAATCTCTAAAAGTATGGAATACACCAACCACTCGAATTAGGAACGAACTGCCGTGGAACTTGAATTGTCCAATTTCTCACACCTATTGATTTCGGATCGAGCCCCAAACCTGGGCCACATCATAATATGGTGGGAGGAGTCATTTGGTGAGTTTTGAGCGAAATCCAATCGCTAGAAGTATGGAATACACCAACCACTCCAATTAGGAACGAACTGCCGTTGAACTTGAATTGTCCAATTTCTCACACCTATTGATTTCGGATCGGGCCCAAAACTTGGGCAACTTCGTAATATGGTGGGAGGAGTCATTTGGTGAGTTTTGAGTGAAATCCAATCGCTACAAGTATGGAATACACCAACCACTCCAATTAGGAATGAAATGCCGTTGAACTTGAATTGTCCAATTTCTCACACCTATTGATTTCGGATTGAGCCCAAAACTTGGGCAACATGATAATATGGTGGGAGGTGTCATTTGGTGAGTTTTGAGTGAAATCCAATCGCTAGAAGTATGGAATTCACCAACCACTACAATTAGGAACGAACTGTCGTTGAACTTGAATTGTACAATTTCTCACACCTATTGATTTCGGATCGAGCCCAAAACTTGGGCAACATGATAATATGGTGGGAGGGGTCATTTGGTGATTTTTGTGTGAAATCCAATCGCTAGAAGTATGGAATACACCAACCACTCCAATTAGGAACAAGCTGCCGTTGAACTTGAATTGTCCAATTTCTCACACCTATTGATTTCGGATCGAGCCCCAAACTTGGGCAACATCATAATATGGTGGGAGGAGTCATTTGGTGGGTTTGGAGTGAAATCCAATCGCTAGAAGTATGGAATACACCAACCACGCCAATTAGGAACGAACCGCCGTTGAACTTGAATTCTCCAATTTCTCACACCTATTGATTTCGGATCGAACCCAAAACTTGGGCAACATCATAATATGGTGGGAGGAGTCATTTGGTGAGTTTTTAGTGAAATCCAATCGCTAGAAGTATGGATTACACCAACCACTCCAATTAGGAACGAACTGCCGTTGAACTTGAGTTGTCCAATTTCCCACACCTATTGATTTCGAATCGAGCCCCAAACTTGGGCAACATCATAATATGGTGGGAGGAGTCATTTGGTGAGTTTTGAGTGAAATACAATCGCTAAAAGTATGGAATACACCAACCACTCGAATTAGGAACGAACTGCCGTGGAACTTGAATTGTCCAATTTCTCACACCTATTGATTTCGGATCGAGCCCAAAACTTGGGCAACATCATAATATGGTGGGAGGAGTCATTTGGTGAGTTTTGAGTGAAATCCAATCGCTAGAAGTATGGATTACACCAACCACTCCAATTAGGAACGAACTGCCGTTGAACTTGAATTGTCTAATTTCTCACACCAATTGATTTCGGATCGACCCCAAAACTTGGGCAACAAGATAATATGGTGGGAGGGTGAGGTTTTGGTGAAATCCAATCGCTAGAAGTATGGAATACACCAACCACTCCAATTAGGAACGAACTGCCGTGGAACTTGAATTGTCCAATTTCTCACACCTATTGATTTCGGATCGAGCCCAAAACTTGGGCAACATGATAATAGGGTGGGAGGAGTCATTTGGTGAGTTTTGAGTGAAATCCAATCGCTAGAAGTATGGAATACACCAACCACTCCAATTAGGAACGAACTGCCGTTGAACTTGAATTGTCCAATTTCTCACACCAATTGATTTCGGTTCGAGCCCAAAACTTGGGCAACATCGTAATATGGTGGGAGGAGTCATTTGGTTAGTTTTGAGTGAAATCCAATCGCTAGAAGTATGGAATACGCCAACCACTCCAATTAGGAACGAACTGCCGTTGAACTTGAATTGTCCAATTTCTCACACCTTTGATTTTAGATCGAGCCCAAAACTTGGGCAACATCATAATATGGTGGGAGGAGTCATTTTGTGAGTTTTGAGTGAAATCCAATCGCTAGAAGTATGGAATACACCAACCACTCCAATTAGGAACGAACTGCCGTTGAACTTGAATTGTTCAATTTCTCACACCTATTGATTTCGGATCGAGCCCCAGTCTTGGGCAACATCATAATATGGTGGGAGGAGTCGTTTGGTGAGTTTTGAGTGAAATCCATTCGCTAGAAGTATGGAATACACCAACCACTCCAATCCGGAACGAACTGCCTTTGAACTTGAATTGTAACAACTCGATCCTTAATTAATTTTCAATTATTATTTTATTCTAGAAAAAGACTATTTTGCCCCTGGAATATTTTAACGGGTATGAAAGTTGACTTTTTGACCGGGAAGGAATTTGAAAATTTTGATTGGATCCTTATGCAGAGCACGTCGAAACGAGTTCTTAGACACGTAGTGAGCTCGAAGCGGAGTTGTAACGAAAAAGTTGCGATGAAGGAATTTGTCCGGTGGCAAACTTGTAAACAGTTCAAAGATTGTTTTTAGAAAACCAGAAAAAAAATCCCTTTTTACTCTCCCGACACGTCTGTTATTGTTGAGCCCCCAAATCTGATAAGCCCAACAAATTCCCTAAATATTCTCTATTCTGCACAAGTCCCATAAACCCATCATAATCCCAAAACCGACAGAACCTCCTCAAGACTTACTGATCTGTTCACGGGTCCAAAGAATCAACTTCCTGAGCTCGAAACGAAATAGTTCCTTCTTCAAACTTGTTCGTCTGCCTCATGAGTCGAACATATCCGAAAATTAGCCCAGTCGGAGAAATATAAACACCTCAAACCCCAGTTGGAGTATGAACAGCTCATCTCTGTCTGATACTCTGTGTTAAGCACGGATTTCTCTTTGCATGCGGGTTTCTGTTGCGATTCTTACCTCTATTCCTTCATAACAATTGTTTCTGAGGTCGACATCTACAACATATCCAAATGCCAAGGCAAACGGAGATTTCTATCTACTGTAAATCGTGTTCAAGTTGAGACTAGTCTTCACTTTCATTCTGTTTGCTGGTTTCACTCTAGTGTGCCCTTATTCACTATTGCATGTGGCCTTCCTCTGATCTAGTGGCTTCGTTCCTTTCATCAAAGTTGTTCGTCTTTGTCTTGGCTATAATCTGTCAAAATTGGAGCTTCATCCAAGAATTGTAGTCATCTCAAGGCTGGTTGAAGTGTTGCCTACTTATTTTGTTCTGCTGTATTGAGGTAGGCTCGAATTCTTTCTTGTGTGTTAATTTCTATTGATCAGTCGACAACACTTTCTTCATACAGGTTGTTCCTTAGTTATAGAAATATGACATATCCAAAATTCACAGCAATTTAAGTTCTATAACCATCTGAAACCTTGTTCAAAGTTAGTAAGTCCTCTAGTCTGCTGTTTAAATGCTACAGCACCTTACTCACTCTTGGATGTCGATTTCCTTTGTTCAGATGACCAAGGTTTCTTCTTGAAAGTTGTTCAGTTTCCTGTTTTCTACAACATATCCAACATTAGTGGTTATTCAATAAGTTTAGACCTCTCGGACAGAGTATAACTGAAACAAACTCCTCTCTCGTTATCAAGTGTTGTTTGGGAGTTTTACTCCTAGGGGGAATTCTTTGTGCATTGCAGAAAGATTCAAGGATTATGGTACACCGGTTCAGCGTACTCGATAATAATGGTCTTAAACTAGTACACGCACTTTTAGAAGCCGGGGGTCAGGGCTTTAAATTAAATTATTGTGTTGAGCAATTTTATTGATTTAATATTTATGATGGCTTAAATAGGTACTCGGGTACCAGCTGATTCAAAGGAGGGACCCTCAAAGGGTCAGAGCAACTCGGACGCACAGTGAGTGGACTTTTGTTTTATAAATGGATTTTATGTTATTAAAGTTTCAATATTTGATCTTGAAGGATTTATTTATGGCTATTACTTTCCGAGCAGGAATAATGAAATTATATATATGTTCTCGATTATATGTTTTTATATTTAAATGCAAATGGCTTGGAAAGTAAGAAATGAGGTTTTAATCATATTGAATGATTGGTTGAGGAATAAAATGGTAATTTCCAGGAAGGGCATGTATTTTGTTTTTAAACCACCATAGGTACCCAAAAATGTTGCCTTCAGATAAATTGTTGCTTTCGATTATAATGATGTCCAAGGACATCCCAGTTGCCTTCAGATGAGTCAGCGTGCGTTTGACAATTGCCCACAAGTTCGGGGACGCTCAAACTTTGTGGTGCTAGGAATGCGGCTCGGGTGGACCAAGTGTCCTCTGAGTCTTGCAAGGAATGCGGCTCGAGTAACTTTATGCTACCAAGACCTGCTAGGAGGAATTGACGGAAATTATGGAATTGACGGATTTATGATGGGTACACCTAGGTGGAAGGAAATTGTTTCCCTTTATTAATCTCAGATATTTTGTTAATGTTTCACTGAATATATGCTCAGCTATATGTATGAGGATTTGCATGCCTGAATTTTCATACGGATATTGAACATGGATATGATTAAATTTTCTAAATGTTTTAACAGAGGGGTTAGTATGTTGATACCTTATGTTCTAAAACTTTATTTTTGTCCACTCACGTTTTTCAATGTTTTGCGCCCCCAGGCAGTAGTCGTGTACGGGGACATCACCACAGGGCCGTCACTTTCCTCCATCCATCTCCTCCGCTACGTAGGAGTTCTTTTTGTATTTATACTGTTATCTTAAATTCTGAATTAGTTGCTCTGAAGATTTGCCCAAAGATCTTCTGTATGGCCTCAGGCCGGTTAGTTGGTTAAGTTGTTTGGATGTACGTTGAAAGCATGCTGGCGGTTGTGATGTTTTCTTTTTTATATGTATGCTTTCCAACAGGTGAAAATTTGGGAAAAGATTCAGTTTACAGAGGAGATTCTGCCAAATTTTCGGCGGATGTCAAACCTAAAAAGAATTTGGATTTTAGTAAGAAGGGCAAATTAGTCATTTGTGCTTGACACCCGCCAGGTGTCGGATACACACAGGGTTCGACTCGGATTCCAAAGTGGAATTTGGGTCGGGTCTTGTCATGAATTGTCCAATTTCTCACACCTATTGATTTCGGATCGAGTCCAAAACTTGGGCAACATCATAATATGGTGGGAGGAGTCATTTGGTGTGTTTTGAGCCGATCGCTAGAACTATGAATTACCCCTACCACTCAACTTTGGAACGAACTGCCGTTGAACTTGAATTGTCCAATTTCTCACACCTATTGATTTCGGAACGAGCCCAAAACTTGGGCAACATCATAATATGGTGGGAGGAGTCATTTGGTGTGTTTTGTGTTGAATCCAATCGCCAGAACTATGAGTTACCCCAACCACTCCAATTTGGAACGAACTGGCTTTAAACTTGAATTGTCCAATTTCTTACACCTATTGATTTCGGATCGAGCCCAAAACTTGGCAACCACTTAATATCGTATTAGGAGTCATTTGGTATGTTTTGAGTGAAATCCAATCGCTAGAACTATGAATTACCCCAACCACTCCAATTTGGAACGAACTGCCTTAGAACTTGAATTGTCCAATTTCTTACACCTATTCATTTCGGATCGAGCCCAAAGCTTGGGCAACATCATAATATGGTGGGAGGAGTCATTTGGTAAGTTTTGAGTGAAATCCAATCGCCAGAACTATGAATTACAACAACCACTCCAATTAGGAACGAACTGCCGTTGAACTTGAATTGTCCGATTTCTCACACCTATTGATTTCGGATCGAACCCAAAACTTAGGCAACATCATAATATGGTAGAAGTAGTCATTTGATGAGTTTTGAGTGAAATACAATCGCTAGAAGTATGGAATACACCAACCACTCCAATTAGGAACGAACTGCCGTTGAACTTGAATTGTCCAATTTCTTACACCTATTGATTTCGGATCGAGCCCAAAACTTGGGCAACATCATAATATGGTGGGAGGAGTCATTTGGTGAGTTTTGTTTGAAATCCAATCGCTAGAAGTATGGAATACACGAACGACTCCAATTAGGAACGACCTGCCGTTGAACTTGAATTGTCCAATTTCTCAAACCATTTGATTTCGGATCAAGCCCAAAACCTTGGCAACATCATAATATGGTGGGAGGCGTCATTCGGTGTGTTTTCAGTGAAATCCAATAGATAGAAGTATGGAATACACCAACCACTCCAATTAGGAACGAACTGCCGTTGAACTTGAATTGTCCAATTTCTTACACCTACTGATTTCGTCTCGACCCCAAAGCTTGGTCAACATCAAAATATCGTGGGAGGAGTCATTTGGTGAGTTTTGAGTGAAATCCAATCGCTAGAAGTATGGAATACACCAACCACTCCAATTCGGAACGAACTGCCGTTGAACTTGAATTGTCCAATTTCTTACACCTATTGATTTCGAATCGAGTCCAAAACTTGGGCAACATCAAATTATGGTGGGAGGAGTCATTTGGTGTGTTTTGAGTGAAATCCAATCCCTAGTACTATGAATTACCCCAACCACTCTAATTTGGAACGAATTGCCTTTGATCTTGAATTGTCCAATTTCTTACACCTACTGATTTCGTCTCGACCCCAAACCTTGGGCAACATCAAAATATCGTGGGAGGAGTCATTTGGTGTGTTTTGAGTGAAATCCAATCTTTAGAAGTATGGAATACACCAACCACTCCAATAAGGAACGAACTGCCGTTGAACTTGAATTGTCAAATTTCTTACACCTACTGATTTCGGATCGAGCTCAAAAATTGGGCAACATCATATTATGGTGGGAGGAGTCATTTGGTGTATTTTGAGTGAAATCCAATCGCTAGAACTATGAATTAACCCAACCACTCCAATTTGGAACGAACTGCCTTTGAACTTGAATTGTCAAATTTCTTACACCTATTGATTTCGGATCGAGCCCAAAACTTGGGCAACATCATATTATGGTGGGAGGAGTCATTTGGTGTGTTTTTTGTGAAATCCAATCGCCAGAACTGTGAATTACCCCAACCACTCCAATTTTCAATGAACTGCCTTTGAACTTGAATTGTCCAATTTGTTACACCCATTGATTTCGGATTGAGCCCAAAACTTCGGCAACATCATAATACGGTGGGAGGAGTCGTTTGGTGTGTTTTGAGTGAAATCCAATTGCTAGAAGTATGGAATACACCTACGACGCCAATTAGGAACGAACTGCCGTTGAACTTGAATTGTCCAATTTCTCACATCTATTGATTTTGGATCGAGCCCAAAACTTGGGCGACATCATAATATGGTGGGAGGAGTCATTTGGAGAGTTTAGAGTGAAATCCAATCGCTAGAACCGTGGAATACACCAACCACTCCAATTAGGAACGAACTGCCGTTGAACTTGAATTGTCCAATTTCTTATATCTATTGATTTCGGATCGAGCCCAAAAGTTAGGGAACATCATAATATGGTGGGAGGAGTCATTTGGGGAGTTTTGAGTGAAATCCAATCGCTAGAAGTATGGAATACACCAATCACTCCAATTAGGAACGAACTACCGTTGAACTTGAATTGTCCAATTTCTTACACCTATTGATTTTGGATCGAGCCCAAAAGATGGGCAACATCATAATATGGTGGGAGCAGTCATTTGGTGAGTTTTGAGTGAAATCCAATCGCTAGAAGTGTGGAACACACCAACCACTCCCATTAGGAACGAACTGCCGTTGAACTTGAATTGTCCAATTTCTTACACCTATTTATTTCGGATCGAGCCTAAAACATCGGCAACATCATAATATTGTGGGAGGAGTCATTTGGTTAGTTTTGAGTGAAATCCAATCGCCAGAACGAAGAATTACCCCAACGACTCCAATTTGGAACGAATTGCCTTCGAACTTGAATTGTCCAATTTCTCACACCTATTGATTTCGGATCGAGCCCAAAACATGGGCAACATCATAATATGGTGGGAGGAGTCATTTGGTGAGTTTTGAGTGAAATCCAATCGCTAGAAGTATGGAATACACCAACCACTCCAATTAAGAACGAACTGCCGTTGAACTTGAATTGTCCAATTTCTCACACCTATTGATTTCGGATCAAGCCCAAAACTTGGGGAACAACATAATATGGTGGGAGGAGTCATTTGGTGACTTTTGAGTGAAATCCAATTGCTAGAAGTCTGGAATACACCAACCACTCCAATTAGGAACGAACTGCCGTTAAACTTGAATTGTCCAATTTCTTACACCTATTGATTTCGGATCGAGCCCAAAAGATGGACAACAACATAATATGGTGGGAGGAGTCATTTGGTGAGTTTTGAGTGAAATCCAATCGCTAGAAGTACGGAATACACCAACCACTAAAATTAGGAACGAACTGCCGTTGAACTAGAATTGTCCAATTTCTCACACCTATTGATTTCGGATCGAGCCCAAAACTTGGGAAACATCATAATATGGTGGGAGGAGTCATTTGGTGAGTTTTGAGTGAAATCTAATCACTTGAAGTATGGAATACACCAACCACTCCAATTAGGAACGAACTGCCGTTGAATTTGAATTGTCCAATTTCTCACACCTATTGATTTCGGATCGTGGCCAAAATATGGGCAACATCATAATATGGTGAGAGGAGTGATTTGGTATGTTTTGAGTGAAATCCAATCGCCAGAACGAAGAATTACCCTAACCACTCCAATCTGGAACGAACTGCCTTTGAACTTGAATTGTCCAATTTCTTAAACCTATTTATTTCGGACTGAGCCCAAAACTTGGGCAACCTCATAATATGGTGCGAGGATTCATTTGGTGAGTTTTGAGTGAAATCCAATCGCTAGAAGTATGGAATACACCAACCACTCCAATTAGGAACGAACTGCCGTTGAACTTGAATTGTCCAATTTCTCACACCTATTGATTTCGGATCGAGCCCAAAACTTGGGCAACATCATAATATGGTGGGAGGAGTCATTTGGTCAGTTTTGAGTGAAATCCAATCGCTAGAAGTATGGAATTACACCAACCACTCCAATTTGGAACAAAGTGCCGTTGAACTTGAATTGTCCAATTTCTCACACCTATTGATTTCGGATCGAGCCCAAAACATGGGCAACATCATAATATGGTGGGAGGAGTCATTTGGTGACTTTTGAGTGAAATCCAATCGCTAGAAGTATTGAATACACCAACCACTCCAATTAGGAACGAACTGCCGTTGAACTTGAATTGTCCAATTTCTTAGACCTATAGATTTCGGATCGAGCCCAAAACTTGGGCAACATGATAATATTGTGGGAGGAGTCATTTGCTGAGTTTTGAGTGAAATCCAATCGCTAGAAGTATGGAATACACCAACCACTCCAATTAGGAACGAACTGCCGTTGAACTTGAATTGTCCAATTTCTTACACCTATTGATTTCGGATCGAGCCCAAAACATGGGGAACATCATAATATGGTGGGAGGAGTCATTTGGTCAGTTTTGAGTGAAATCCAATCGCGAGAAGTATGGAATACACCAACTACTCCAATTAGGAACGAACTGCCGTTGAACTTTAATTGTCCAATTTCTCACACCAATTGATTTCGGATCGAGCCCAAAACATGGGGAACATCATAATATGGTGGGAGGAGTCATTTGGTCAGTTTTGAGTGAAATCCAATCTCCAGAAGTATGGAATACACCAACCACTCCAATTTGGAACGAACTGCCGTTGAACTTGAATTGTCCAATTTCTTACACCTATTGATTTCGGATCGAGCCCAAAACTTGGGCAACCTCATAATATGGTGCGAGGAGTCATTTGGTGAGTTTTGAGTGAAATCCAATCGCTAGAAGTTTGGAATACACCAACCACTCCAGTTAGGAACGAACTGCCGATGAACTTGAATTGTCCAATTTCTCACACCTGTTGATTTCGGATCGACCCCAAAACTTGGGCAACATCATAATATGGTGGGAGGAGTCATTGGGTGAGTTTTGAGTGAAATCCAATCGCTAGAAGTATCGAATACACCAACCACTCCAATTATGAACGAACTTCCGTTGAACTTGAATTGTCGAATTTCACCCACCTATTGATTTCAAATCGGGCCCAAAACTTGGGCAACATAATAATATGGTGGGAGGAGTCATTTGGGGTGTTTTGAGTGAAATCCAATCGCCAGAACTATGAATTTCCCCAACCATTCCAATTTTGAACGAACTGCCTTTGAACTTGAATTGTCCAATTTCTTACACCTATTTGAGTGAAATCCAACCGCTAGAAGTGTGGAATACAAAAACCACGCCAGTTATGAACGTACTGTCGTTGAACTTGAATTGTCCAATTTCTCACACATATAGATTTCGGATCGTGCCCAAAACTTGGGCAACATCATAATATGGTGGGTGGTGTCATTTGGTGAGTTTTGAGTCAAAATCCAATCGCTAGAAGTATGGAATACACCAACCAATACAATTAGGAATGAATTGCCGTTGAACTTGAATTGTCCAATTTCTCACACCTATTGATTTAGGATCGGGCCCCAAACTTGGGCAACACCATAATATGGTGGGAGGAGTCATTTGGTGACTTTTGAGTGAAATCCAATCGTATGAAGTATGGAATACACCAACTACTCCGATTAGGAACGAACTGCCGTTGAACTTGAATTGTCCAATTTCTCACACCAATTGATTTCGGATCGAGCCCAAAACTTCGGTAACATCATAATATGATGGGAGGAGTCATTTGGTATGTTTTGAGTGAAATCCAATCGCCAGAACTATGAATTACCCCAACCACTACAATTTCGAACGAATTGCCTTTGAACTTGAATTGTCCAATTTCTCACACCTATTGATTTCGGTTCGAGCCCAAAACTTGGGCAACATCATAATATCGTGGGAGGAGTCATTTGGTGAGTTTTGAGTGAAATCCAATCGCTAGAAGTATCGAATACACCAACCACTCCAATTAGGAACGAACTGCCGTTGAACTTGAATTGTCGAATTTCACCCACCTAATGATTTCAGATCGGGCCCTAAACTTGGGCAACATAATAGTATGGTGGGAGGAGTCATTTGGGGTGTTTTGAGTGAAATCCAATCGCCAGAACTATGAATTACCCCAACCATTCCAATTTGGAACGAACTTCCTTTGAACTTGAATTGTCCAATTTCTTACACCTATTGATTTCGGATCGAGCCGAAAACTTGGGCAACATCATAATATGGTGGGACGAGTCATTTGGTGAGTTTTGGGTGAAATCCAATCGCTAGAAGTATGGAATACACCAACCACTCCAATTAGGAACGAACTGCCGTTGAACTTGAATTGTCCAATTTGGAACACCTATTGATTTCAGATTGAGCCCAAAACTTGGGCAACATCATAATATGGTGGGAGGAGTCATTTGGTGAGTTTTGAGTGAAATCCAATCGCTAGAAGTATCGAATACACCAACCACTCCAATTAGGAACGAATTGCCGTTGAACTTGAATTGTCGAATTTCACCCACCTATTGATTTCAGATCGGGCCCCAAACTTGGGAAACATAATAATATGGTGGGAGGAGCCATTTGGTGAGTTTTGAGTGAAATCCAATCGCTACAACTATGGAATACACCAACCACTCCAATTAGGAACGAACTGCCGTTGAACTTGAATTGTCCAATTTCTCACACCTATTGATTTCGGATCGAGCCCACAACTTGGGAAACATAATAATATGGTGGGAGGAGCCATTTGGTGAGTTTTGAGTGAAATCCAATCGCTACAACTATGGAATACACCAACCACTCCAATTAGGAACGAACTGCCGTTGAACTTGAATTGTCCAATTTCTCACACCTATTGATTTCGGATCGAGCCCACAACTTGGTTAACATCATAATATGGTGGGAGGAGTCATTTGGTGAGTTTTGAGTGAAATCCAATCGCTAGAAGTGTGGAATACACCAACCACTCCAATTAGGAACGAACTGCCGTTGAACTTGAATTGTCCAATTTGGAACACCTATTGAATTCGGATTGAGCCCAGAACTTGGGCAACATCATAATATGGTGGGAGGAGTCATTTGGTGAGTTTTGAGTGATCTCCAATTGCTAGAAGTATGGAATACACCAACCACTCCTATTAGGAACGAACTGCCGTTGAACTGGATTCTCACACCTATTGATTTCGGGTCGAGCCCAAAACTTGGGCAACATCATAATATGGTGGGAGGAGTCATTTGCTGAGTTTTTAGTGATATCCAATCGCTAGAAGTATGGAATACACCAACCACTCCAATTCGGAACGAACTGTCGTTGAACTTGAATTGTCCAATTTCTCACACCTTTTGATTTCGGATCAAGCCCCAAACTTGGGCAACATCATAATATGGTGGGAGGAGTCATTTGGTGAGTTTTAAGTGAAATCCAATCGCTAGAAGTATGGAATACACCAACCACTCCAATTAGGAACGAACTGCCGTTGAACTTGAATTGTCCAATTTCTCACACCTATTGTTTTGGGATCGAGCCCAAAACTTGGGCAACATCATAATATGGTGGGAGGAGTCATTTGGTGAGTTTTGAGTGAAATCCAATCGCTAGAAGTATGGAATACACCAACCACTCCAATTAGGAACGAACTGCCGTTGAACTAGAATTGTCCAATTTCTCACACCGATTGATTTCGGATCAAACCCCAAACTTGTGCAACATCATAATACGGTGGGAGGAGTCATTTGGTGAGCTTTGAGTGAAATCCAGTTGCTATAAGTGTGGAATACACCAACCACTCCAATTAGGAACAAACTGCCGTTGAACTTGGATTGTCCAATTTCTCACACCTATTGATTCTGGATGGAACCCCAAACTTGTGCAACATCATAATATGGGGGAAGGAGTCATTTGGTGAGTTTTGAGTGAAATCCAATCGCTAGAAGCATGGAATACACCAACCACTCCAATTAGGAACGAACTGCCGTTGAACATAAATTGTCCAATTTCTCACACCTATTGATTTCGGAACGAGCCCAAAACTTGGGCAACATCATAATATTGTGGGAGGAGTCATTTGGTGAGTTTTTAGTGAAATCCAATCGCTAGAAGTATGGAATACACCAACCACTCCAATTAGAAACGAACTGCCGTTGAACTTGAATTGTCCAATTTCTCACACCTATTGATTTCGGATCGAGCCCAAAACCTGGGCAACATCATAATATGGTGGGAGGAGTCATTTGGGGAGTTTTGAGTGAAATCCAGTTGCTATAAGTGTGGAATACACCAACCACTCCAATTGGGAACGAACTGCCGTTGAACTTGGATTGTCCAATTTCTCACACCAATTGATTCCGGACGGAACCGCAAACTTGTGCAACGTCATAATATGGGGGGAGGAGTCAGTTGGTGAGTTTTGAGTGAAATCCAATCGCTAGAAGTATGGAGTACACCAACCATTCCAAGTAGGAACGAACTGCCGTTGAACTTAAATTGTCCAATTTCTCACACCTATTGATTTCGGTTCGAGCCCAAAATTTGGGCAACATCATAATTGGTGGGAGGAGTCATTTGGTGAGTTTTGAGTGAAATCCAATCGCTAGAAGTATGGAATACACCAACCACTCCAATTAGAAACGAACTGCCGTTGAACTTGAATTGTCCAATTTCTCACACCTATTGATTTCGGATCGAGCCCAAAACTTGGGCAACATCATAATATTGTGGGAGGAGTCATTTGGTGTGTTTTGAGTGAAATCCAATCGCTAGAAGTATGGAATACACCAACCACTCCAATTAGGAACGAACTGCCGTTGAACTTGAATTGTCCAATTTGGAACACCTATTGATTTCGGATCGAGCCCAAAACTTGGGCAACATCATAATCTGGTGGGAGGAGTCATTTGGTGAGTTTTGAGTGAAATCCAATTGCTATAAGTGTGGAATACACCAACCACTCCAATTAGGAACGAACTGCTTTTGAACTTGGATTGTCCAATTTCTCACACCTATTGATTCCGGATGGAACCCCAAACTTGTACAACATCATAATATGGTGGGAGGGCTCATTTGGTGAGTTTTGAGTGAAATCCAATCGCTAGAAGTACGGAATACACCAACCACTCCAATTAGGAACGAACTGCCGTTGAACTTGAATTGGCCAATTTGGAACACCTATTGATTTCGGATCGAGCTCAAAACCTGGCCAACATCATAATGTGGTGGGAGGAGTCATTTGGTGAGTTTTGAATCGCTAGAAGTATGGAATACACCAACCACTCCAATTAGGAACGAACTGTCGTTGGACTTGAATTGTCCAATTTCTCACAACTATTGATTTCGGATCAAGCCCCAAACTTGGGCAACATCATAATATTGTGGGAGGAGTCATTTGGGGAGTTTTAAGTGAAATCCATTCGCTAGAAGTACGGAATACACCAACCACTCCAATTAGGAACGAACTGCTGTTGAACTTGAATTGTCCAATTTCTCACACCTATTGATTTCGTATCGAGCCCAAAACTTGGGCAACAACACAATATGGTGGGAGGAGTCATTTGGTGAGTTTTGAGTGAAATCCAATTGCTATAAGTGTGGAATACACCAACCACTCCAATTAGGAACGAACTGCTGTTGAACTTGGATTGTCCAATTTCTCACACCTATTGATTCCGGATGGAACCCCAAACTTGTGCAACATCATAATATGGTGGGAGGAGTCATTTGGTGAGTTTTGAGTGAAATCCAATCGCTAGAAGTATGGAATACACCAACCACTCCAATTAGGAAGGAACTGCCGTTGAACTTGAGTTGTCCAATCTGGAACACCTATTGATTTCGGACCGAGCCCAAAACTTGGGCAACATCATAATATGGTGGGAGGAGTCATTTGGTGAGTTTTGAGTGATATACAATCGCTAGAAGTATGGAATACACCAACCACTCCAATTAGGAACGAACTGCCGTTGAACTTGAATTGTCCAATTTCTCACACCTATTGATTTCGAGTCGAGCCCCAAATTTGGGCAACATCATAATATGGTGGGAGGAGTCATTTGGTGAGTTTTGAGTGATATCCAATCGCTAGAAGTATGGAATACACCAACCACTCCAATTAGGAACGAACTGTCGTTGAACTTGAATTGTCCAATTTCTTACACCTATTGATTTCGGATCAAGCCCCAAACTTGGGCAACATCATAATATTGTGGGAGGAGTCATTTGGTGAGTTTTAAGTGAAATCCAATCGCTAGAAGTATGGAATACACCAACCACTCCAATTAGGAAGGAACTGCCGTTGAACTTGAATTGTCCAATCTGGAACACCTATTGATTCCGGATGGAACCCCAAACTTGTACAACATCATAATATGGTGGGAGGGATCATTTGGTGAGTTTTGAGTGAAATCCAATCGCTAGAAGTACGGAATACACCAACCACTCCAATTAGGAACGAACTGCCGTTGAACTTGAATTGGCCAATTTGGAACACCTATTGATTTCGGATCGAGCTCAAAACCTGGCCAACATCATAATGTGGTGGGAGGAGTCATTTGGTGAGTTTTGAATCGCTAGAAGTATGGAATACACCAACCACTCCAATTAGGAACGAACTGCTGTTGAACTTGGATTGTCCAATTTCTCACACCTATTGATTCCGGATGGAACCCCAAACTTGTGCAACATCATAATATGGTGGGAGGAGTCATTTGGTGAGTTTTGAGTGAAATCCAATCGCTAGAAGTATGGAATACACCAACCACTCCAATTAGGAAGGAACTGCCGTTGAACTTGAGTTGTCCAATCTGGAACACCTATTGATTTCGGACCGAGCCCAAAACTTGGGCAACATCATAATATGGTGGGAGGAGTCATTTGGTGAGTTTTGAGTGATATACAATCGCTAGAAGTATGGAATACACCAACCACTCCAATTAGGAACGAACTGCCGTTGAACTTGAATTGTCCAATTTCTCACACCTATTGATTTCGAGTCGAGCCCCAAATTTGGGCAACATCATAATATGGTGGGAGGAGTCATTTGGTGAGTTTTGAGTGATATCCAATCGCTAGAAGTATGGAATACACCAACCACTCCAATTAGGAAGGAACTGCCGTTGAACTTGAGTTGTCCAATCTGGAACACCTATTGATTTCGGACCGAGCCCAAAACTTGGGCAACATCATAATATGGTGGGAGGAGTCATTTGGTGAGTTTTGAGTGATATACAATCGCTAGAAGTATGGAATACACCAACCACTCCAATTAGGAACGAACTGCTTTTGAACTTGGATTGTCCAATTTCTCACACCTATTGATTCCGGATGGAACCCCAAACTTGTACAACATCATAATATGGTGGGAGGGCTCATTTGGTGAGTTTTGAGTGAAATCCAATCGCTAGAAGTACGGAATACACCAACCACTCCAATTAGGAACGAACTGCCGTTGAACTTGAATTGGCCAATTTGGAACACCTATTGATTTCGGATCGAGCTCAAAACCTGGCCAACATCATAATGTGGTGGGAGGAGTCATTTGGTGAGTTTTGAATCGCTAGAAGTATGGAATACACCAACCACTCCAATTAGGAACGAACTGTCGTTGGACTTGAATTGTCCAATTTCTCACAACTATTGATTTCGGATCAAGCCCCAAACTTGGGCAACATCATAATATTGTGGGAGGAGTCATTTGGGGAGTTTTGAGTGATATCCAATCGCTAGAAGTATGGAATACACCAACCACTCCAATTAGGAACGAACTGTCGTTGAACTTGAATTGTCCAATTTCTCACACCTATTGATTTCGAGTCGAGCCCCAAACTTGGGCAACATCATAATATGGTGGGAGGAGTCATTTGGTGAGTTTTGAGTGATATCCAATCGCTAGAAGTATGGAATACACCAACCACTCCAATTAGGAACGAACTGTCGTTGAACTTGAATTGTCCAATTTCTTACACCTATTGATTTCGGATCAAGCCCCAAACTTGGGCAACATCATAATATTGTGGGAGGAGTCATTTGGTGAGTTTTAAGTGAAATCCAATCGCTAGAAGTATGGAATACACCAACCACTCCAATTAGGAAGGAACTGCCGTTGAACTTGAATTGTCCAATCTGGAACACCTATCGATTTCGGATCGAGCCCAAAACTTGGGCAACATCATAATGTGGTGGGAGGAGTCATTTGGTGAGTTTTGAGTGATATACAATCGCTAGAAGTATGGAATACACCAACCACTCCAATTAGGAACGAACTGCCGTTGAACTTGAATTGTCCAATTTCTCACACCTATTGATTTCGAGTCGAGCCCCAAATTTGGGCAACATCATAATATGGTGGGAGGAGTCATTTGGTGAGTTTTGAGTGAAATCCAATCGCTAGAAGTATGGAATACACCAACCACTCCAATTAGGAAAGAACCGCCGTTGAAGTTGAATTGTCCAATTTCTCACACCTATTGATTTCGGGTCGAGCCCAAAACTTGGGCAACAACATAATATGTTGGAAGCAGTCATTTGGTGAGTTTTGAGTGAAATCCAATCGCTAGAAGTATGGAATACACCAACCACTCCAATTAGGAAACGAACTGCCGTTGAACTTGGATTGTCCAATTTGGAACACCTATTGTTTTGGGATCGAGCCCAAAACTTGGGCAACATCATAATATGGTGGGAGGAGTCATTTGGGGAATTTTGAGTGAAATCCAATCGCTAGAAGTATGGAATACACCAACCACTCCAATTAGGAACGAACTGCCGTTGAACTTGAATTGTCCAATTTCTCACACCGATTGATTTCGGATCAAACCCCAAACTTGTGCAACATCATAATACGGTGGGAGGTGTCATTTGGTGAGTTTTGAGTGAAATCCAGTTGCTATAAGTGTGGAATACACCAACCACTCCAATTAGGAACGAACTGTCGTTGAACTTGGATTGTCCAATTTCTCACACCTATTGATTCCGGATGGAACCCCAAACTTGTGCAACATCATAATAGGGGGGGAGGAGTCATTTGGTGAGTTTTGAGTGAAATCCAATCGCTAGAAGCATGGAATACACCAACCACTCCAATTAGGAACTAACTGCCGTTGAACATAAATTGGCCAATTTCTCACACCTATTGATTTCGGATCGAGCCCAAAATTTGGGCAACATCATAATATGGTAGGAGGAGTCATTTGGTGAGTTTTGAGTGAAATCCAATCGCTAGAAGTATGGAATACACCAACCACTCCAATTAGGAACGAACTGCCGTTGAACTTGAATTGTCCAATTTCTCACACCTATTGATTTCGGATCGAGCCCAAAACTTGGGCAACATCATAATATTGTGGGAGGAGTCATTTGGTGAGTTTTGAGTGAAATCCAATCGCTAGAAGTATGGAATACACCAACCACTCCAATTAGGAACGAACTGCCGTTGAACTTGAATTGTCCAATTTGGAACACCTATTGATTTCGGATCGAGCCGAAAACTTGGGCAACATCATAATATGGTGGGAGGAGTCATTTGGTGAGTTTTGAGTGAAATCCAATCGCTAGAAGTATGGAATACACCAACCACTCCAATTAGGAACGAACTGTCGTTGAACTTGAATTGTCCAATACGGAACACCTATTGATTTCGGATCGAGCCTAAAACCCGGGCAACATCATAATATGGTGGGAGGAGTCATTTGGTGAGTTTTGAGTCCAATCGATAGAAGTATGGAATACACCAACCACTCCAATTAGGAACGAACTGCCGTTGAACTTGAACTGTCCAATTTCTCACACCTATTGATTTCGGATCGAGCCCAAAACTTGGGCAACAACATAATATGGTGGGAGCAGTCTTTTGATGAGTTTTGAGTGAAATCCAATCGCTAGAAGTATGGAATTCACCAACCCCTCCAATTAGGAACGAACTGCCGTTGAACTTGAATTGTCCAATTTCTCACACCTATTGATTTCGGATCGAACCCCAAACTTGTGCAACATCATAATACGGTGGGAGGAGTCATTTGGGGTGTTTTGAGTGAAATCCAATCGCTAGGAGTATGGAATACACCAACCACTCCAATTAGGAACGAACTGCCGTTGAACTTGAACTGTCCAATTTCTCACACCTATTGATTTCGGATCGATCCCAAAACTTGGGCAACAACATAATATGGTGGGAGGAGTCTTTTGATGAGTTTTGAGTGAAATCCAATCGCTAGAAGTTTGGAATTCACCAACCCCTCCAATTAGGAACGAACTGCCGTTGAACTTGAATTGTCCAATTTCTCACACCTATTGATTTCGGATCGAACCCCAAACTTGTGCAACATCATAATACGGTGGGAGGAGTCATTTGGGGTGTTTTCAGTGAAATCCAATCGCTAGAAGTATGGAATAGACCAACAACTCCAATTAGGAACGCACTGCCGTTGAACTTGGATTGTCCAATTTGGAACACCTATTGATTTCGGATCGAGCCCAAAACTTGGGCAACATCATAATCTGGTGGGAGGAGTCATTTGGTGAGTTTTGAGTGAAATCCAATTGCTATAAGTGTGGAATACACCAACCACTCCAATTAGGAACGAACTGCTTTTGAACTTGGATTGTCCAATTTCTCACACCTATCGATTCCGGAAGGAACCCCAAACTTGTACAACATCATAATATGATGGGAGGAGTCATTTGGTGAGTTTTGGGTGAAATCCAATCGCTAGAAGTATGGAATACACCAACCACTCCAATTAGGAACGAACTGCCGTTGAACTTGAATTGTCCAATTTCTAACAACAATTGAGTTCGGATCGAGCCCAAAACTTGGGCAACATCACAATATGGTGGGAGGAGTCATGTGGTGAGTTTTGAGTGAAATCCAATCGCTAGAAGTATGGAATACACCAACCACTCCAATTAGGAACGAACTGCCGTTGAAGTTGGATTGTCCAATTTCTCACACCTATTGATTCCGGATGGAACCCCAAACTTGTGCAACATCATAATATGGGGGAAGGAGTCATTTGGTGAGTTTTGAGTGAAATCCAATCGCTAGAAGTATGGAATACACCAACCACTAAAATTAGGAACGAACTGCCGTTGAACTTAAATTGTCCAATTTCTCACACCTATTGATTTCGGATCGAGCCCAAAACTTGGGCAACATCATAATATGGTGGGAGGAGTCATTTGGTGAGTTTTGGGTGAAATCCAATCGCCAGAAGTATGGAATACTCCAAGCACTCCAATTAGGAACGAACTGCCGTTGAACTTAAATTGTGCAATTTCTCACACCTATTGATTTCGGATCAAACCCCAAACTTGTGCAACATCATAATACGGTGGGAGGAGTCATTTGGAGAGGTTTGAGTGAAATCCAGTTGCTATAAGTGTGGAATACACCAACCACTCCAATTAGGAACGAACTGCCGTTGAACTTGAATTGTCCAATTTCTCACAATTATTGATTTCGGGTCGAGCCCAAAACTTGGGCAACATCATAATATGGAAGAAGTAGTCATTTGATGAGTTTTGAGGGAAATCCAATGGCTAGAAGTATCGAATACACCAACCACTCCAATTAGGAACGAATTGCCGTTGAACTTGAATTGTCGAATTTCACCAACCTATTGATTTCAGATCGTGCCCCAAAGTTGGGCAACATAATAATATGGTGGGAGGAGTCATTTGGTGAGTTTTGAGTGAAATCCAATCGCTAGAACTACGAATTACCCCAACCACTCCAATTAGGAACGAACTGCCGTTGAACTCGAATTGTCCAATTTCTCACACCTATAGATTTCGGATCGTGCCCAAAACTTGGGCAACATCATAATATGGTGGGAGGAGTCATTTGGTGGGTTTTGAGTGAAATCCAATCGCTAGAAGTACGGAATACACCAACCACTCCAATTAGGAATGAATTGCCGTTGAACTTGAATTCTCCAATTTCTCACACCTATTGATTTAGGATCGAGCCCGAAACTTTTGGCAAGATCATAATATGGTGGGAGGAGTCATTTGGTGCGTTTTGAGTGAAATCCAATCGCTAGAAGTATGGAATACACCAATCACTCCAATTAGGAACGAACTGTCGTTGAACTTGAATTGTCCAATTTCGAACACCCATTGATTTCGAATCGAACCCCAAACTTGTGCGACATCATAATATGGTGGGAGGAGTCATTTGGTGAGTTTTGAGTGAAATCCAATCGCTAGAAGTATGGAATACACCAACCACTCCAATTAGGAACGAACTGCCGTTGAACTTGAATTGTCCAATTTGGAACACCTATTGATTTCGGATCGAGCCCAAAACCTGGGCAACATCATAATATGGTGGGAGGTGTCATTTGGTGAGTTTTGAGTGAAATCCAATCGCTAGAAGTATGGAATACACCAACCACTCCAATTAGGAACGAACTGCCGTTGAACCTGAATTGTCCAATTTGGAACACCTATTGATTTCCGATCGAGCTCAAAACTTGGGCAACATCATAATATGGTGGGAGGACTCATTCGGTGAGTTTTGAGTGAAATCCAATCGCTAGAAGTATGGAATACACCAACAACTCCAATTAGGAACGAACTGCTGTTGAACTTGGATTGTCCAATTTGGAACACCTATTGATTTCGGATCGAGCCCAAAACTTGGGCAACATCATAATATGGTGGGAGGAGTCATTTGGTGAGTTTTGAGTGAAATCCAATCGCTAGAAGTATGGAATATACCAACCACTCCAATTAGGAACGAACTGTCGTTGAACTTGAATTGTCCAATTTCTCACACCTATTGATTTCGGATCGAGCCCCGAACTTGGGCAACATCATAATATGGTGGGAGGAGTCATTTGGTGAGTTTTGAGTGAAATCCAATCGCTAGAAGTATGGAATACACCAACCACTCCAATTAGGAACGAACTGCCGTTGAAGTTGAATTGTCTAATTTCTCACACCTATTGATTTCGGGTCGAGCCCAAAACTTGGGCAACAACATAATATGTTGGGAGGAGTCATTTGGTGAGTTTTGAGTGAAATCCAATCGCTAGAAGTATGGAATACACCAACCACTCCAATTAGGAACGAACTGCTGTTGAACTTGAATTGTCCAATTTGGAACACCTATTGATTTCAGATTGAGCCCAAAACTTGGGCAACATCATAATATGGTGGGAGGAGTCATTTGGTGAGTTTTTAGTGATATCCAATCGCTAGAAGTATGGAATACACCAACCACTCCAATTCGGAACGAACTGTCGTTGAACTTGAATTGTCCAATTTCTCACACCTATTGATTTCGGATCAAGCCCCAAACTTGGGCAACATCATGATATGGTGGGAGGAGTCATTTGGTGAGTTTTGAGTGAAATCCAATCGCTAGAAGTATGGAATACACCAACCACTCCAATTAGGAACGAACTGTCGTTGAACTTGAATTGTCCAATTTCTCACACCTATTGATTTCGGGTCGAGCCCCAAACTTGGGCAACATAATAATATGGTGGGAGGAGTCATTTGGTGAGTTTTGAGTGAAATCCAATCGCTAGAAGTATGGAATACACCAACCACTCCAATTAGGAACGAACAGCCGTTGAACTAGAATTGTCCAATTTCTCACACCGATTGATTTCGGATCAAACCCCAAACTTGTGCAACATCATAATACGGTGGGAGGAGTCATTTGGTGAGTTTTGAGTGAAATCCAGTTGCTATAAGTGTGGAATACACCAACCACTCCAATTAGGAACGAACTGCCGTTGAACTTGGATTGTCCAATTTCTCACACCTATTGATTCCGGATGGAACCCCAAATTTGTGCAACATCATAGTATGGGGGGAGGAGTCATTTGGTGAGTTTTGAGTGAAATCCAATCGCTAGAAGCATGGAATACACCAACCACTCCAATTAGGAATGAACTGCCGTTGAACATAAATTGTCCAATTTCTCACACCTATTGATTTCGGATCGAGCCCAAAACTTGGGCAACATCATAATATTGTGGGAGGAGTCATTTGGTGAGTTTTGAGTGAAATCCAATCGCTAGAAGTATGGAATACACCAACCACTCTAATTAGGAACGAACTGCCGTTGAACTTGAATTGTCCAATTTGGAACACCTATTGATTTCGGATCGAGCCCAAAACCTGGGCAACATCATAATATGGTGGGAGGAGTCATTTGGTGAGTTTTGAGTGAAATCCAATCGCTAGAAGTATGAATACACCAACCACTCCAATTAGGAACGAACTGCCGTTGAACATGAATTGTCCAATTTCTCGCACCTATTGATTTCGGATCGAGCCCAAAACTTGGGTAACAACATAATATGGTGGGAGGAGTCATTTGGTGAATTTTGAGTGAAATCCAGTTGCTATAAGTGTGGAATACACCAACCACTCCAATTAGGAACGAACTGCCGTTGAACTTGGATTGTCCAATTTCTCACACCTATTGATTCCGGATGGAACCCCAAACTTGTGCAACGTCATAATATGGGGGGAGGAGTCATTTGGTGAGTTTTGAGTGAAATCCAATCGCTAGAAGTATGGAATACACCAACCACTCCAAGTAGGAACGAACTGCCGTTGAACTTAAATTGTCCAATTTCTCACACCAATTGATTTCGGATCGAGCCCAAAATTTGGGCAACATCACAATATGGTGGGAGGAGTCATTTGGTGAGTTTTGAGTGAAATCCAATCGCTAGAAGTATGGAATACACCAACCACTCCAATTAGGGACGAACTGCCGTTGAACTTGAATTGTCCAATTTCTCACACCTATTGATTTCGGATCGAGCCCAAAATGTCGGCAACATCATAATATGGTGGGAGGAGTCATTTGGTGAGTTTTGAGTGAAATCCAATCGCTAGAAGTATGGAATACACCAACCACTCCAATTCGGAACGAACTGTCGTTGAACTTGAATTGTCCAATTTCTCACACCTATTGATTTCGGATCAAGCCCCAAACTTGGGCAACATCATAATATGGTGGGAGGAGTCATTTGGTGAGTTTTAAGTGAAATCCAATCGCTAGAAGTATGGAATACACCAACCACTCCAATTAGGAACGAACTGCTGTTGAACTTGAATTGTCCAATTTCTCACACCTATTGATTTCGGATCGAGCCCAAAATGTCGGCAACATCATAATATGGTGGGAGGAGTCATTTGGTGAGTTTTGAGTGAAATCCAATCGCTAGAAGTATGGAATACACCAAGCACCCCAATTACGAACGAATTGCCGTTGAACTTGAATTGTCCAATTTGGAACACCTATTGATTTTGGATCGAGCCCAAAACTTGGGCAACATCATAATATGGTGGGAGGAGTCATTTGGTGAGTTTTGAGTGAAATCCAATCGCTAGAAGTATGGAATACACCAACCACTCCAAATAGGAACGAACTGCCGTTGAACTTGAATTGTCCAATTTGGAACACCTATTGATTTCGGATCGAGCCCAAAACTTAGGCAACATCATAATATGGTGGGAGGAGTCATTTGGTGAGTTTTGAGTGAAATCCAATCGCTAGAAGTATGGAATAGACCAACCACTCCAATTAGGAACGAACTGCCGTTGAACTTGAATTGTCCAATTTCTCACACCTATTGATTTCGGATCGAGCCCCAAACTTGGGCAACATCATAATATGGTGGGAGGAGTCATTTGGTGAGTTTTGAGTGAAATCCAATCGCTAGAAATATGGAATACACCAACCACTCCAATTAGGAACGAACTGCCGTTGAACTTGAATTGTCCAATTTGGAACACCTATTGATTTCTGATCGAGCCCAAAACTTGGGCAACATCGTAATATGGTGGGAGGAGTCAATTGGTGAGTTTTGAGTGAAATCCAATCGCTAGAAGTATGGAATACACCAACCACTCCAATTAGGAACAAACTGCCGTTGAACTTGAATTGTCCAATTTGGAACACCTATTGATTTCGGATCGAGCCCAAAACTTAGGCAACATCATAATATGGTGGGAGGAGTCATTTGGTGAGTTTTGAGTGAAATCCAATCGCTAGAAGTATGGAATACACCAACCACTCCAATTAGGAACGAACTGTCGTTGAACTTGAATTGTCCAATTTCTCACACCTATTGAGTTCGGATCGAGCCCAAAACTTGGGCAACATCATAATATGGTGGGAGGAGTCATTTGGTGAGTTTTGCTTGAAATCCAATCGCTAGAAGTATGGAATACACCAACCACTCCAATCAGGAACGAACTGTGGTTGAACTTGAATTGTCCAATTTCTCACACCCATTGATTTCGGATGGAACCCCAAACTTGGACGACATCGTAATATGGTGGGAGGAGTCATTTGGTGAGTTTTGAGTGAAATCCAATCCCTAGAAGTATGGAATACACCAACCACTCCAATTAGGAACGAACTGCCGTTGAACTTGAATTGTCCAATTTGGAACACCTATTGATTTCGGATCGAGCCCAAAACTTGGGCAACATCATAATATGGTGGGAGGAGTCATATGGTGAGTTTTGAGTGAAATCGAATCGCTAGAAGTATGGAATACACCAACCACTCCAATTAGGAACGAACTGTCGTTGAACTTGAATTGTCCAATTTCTCACACCTATTGAGTTCGGATCGAGCCCAAAACTTGGGCAACATCATAATATGGTGGGAGGAGTCATTTGGTGAGTTTTGAGTGAAATCCAATCGTTAGAAGTATGGAATACACCAACCACTCCAATTAGGAACGAACTGCCGTTGAACTTGAATTGTCCAATTTGGAACACCTATTGATTTCTGATCGAGCCCAAAACTTGGGCAACAACGTAATATGGTGGGAGGAGTCAATTGGTGAGTTTTGAGTGAAATCCAATCGCTAGAAGTATGGAATACACCAACCACTCCAATTAGGAACGAACTGCCGTTGAACTTGAATTGTCCAATTTGGAACACCTATTGATTTCGGATCGAACCCAAAACTTGGGCAACATCATAATATGGTGGGAGGAGTCAATTGGTGAGTTTTTAGTGAAATCCAATCGCTAGAAGTATGGAATACACCAACCACTCCAATCAGGAAGGAACTGCCGTTGAACTTGAATTGTCCAATTTGGAACACCTATTGATTTCGGATCGAGCCCCAAACTTGGGCAACAACATAATATGGTGGGAGGAGTCATTTGGTGAGTTTTGAGTGAAATCCAATCGCTAGAAGTATGGAATACACCAACCACCCCAATTAGGAACGAACTGCCGTTGAACTTGAATTGTCCAATTTGGAACACCTATTGATTTTGGATCGAGCCCAAAACTTGGGCAACATCATAATATGGTGGGAGGAGTCATTTGGTGAATTTTGAGTGAAATCCGATCGCTAGAAGTATGGAATACACCAACCACTCCAATTAGGAACGAACTGCCGTTGAACTTGAATTGTCCAATTTGGAACACCTATTGATTTCGGATCGAGCCCAAAACTTGGGCAACATCATAATATGGTGGGAGGAGTCATTTGGTGAGTTTTGAGTGAAATCCAATCGCTAGAAGTATGGAATACACCAACCACTCCAATTAGGAACGAACTGTCGTTGAACTTGAATTGTCCAATTTCTCACACCTATTGAGTTCGGATCGAGCCCAAAACTTGGGCAACATCATAATATGGTGGGAGGAGTCATTTGGTGAGTTTTGAGTGAAATCCAATCGTTAGAAGTATGGAATACACCAACCACTCCAATTAGGAACGAACTGCCGTTGAACTTGAATTGTCCAATTTGGAACACCTATTGATTTCTGATCGAGCCCAAAACTTGGGCAACAACGTAATATGGTGGGAGGAGTCAATTGGTGAGTTTTGAGTGAAATCCAATCGCTAGAAGTATGGAATACACCAACCACTCCAATTAGGAACGAACTGCCGTTGAACTTGAATTGTCCAATTTGGAACACCTATTGATTTCGGATCGAGCCCAAAACTTGGGCAACATCATAATATGGTGGGAGGAGTCATTTGGTGAGTTTTGAGTGAAATCCAATCGCTAGAAGTATGGAATACACCAACCACTCCAATTAGGAACGAAGTGCCGTTGAACTTGAATTGTCCAATTTCTCACACCTATTGATTTCGGATCGATCCCCAAACTTGTGCAACATCATAATATGGTGGGAGGAGTCATTTGGTGAGTTTTGAGTGAAATCCAATCGCTAGAAGTTTGGAATACACCAACCACTCCAATTAGGAATGAACTGCCGTTGAACTTGAATTGTCCAATTTGGAACACCTATTGATTTCGGATCGAGCCCAAAACTTGGGCAACATCATAATATGGTGGGAGGAGTCATATGGTGAGTTTTGAGTGAAATCGAATCGCTAGAAGTATGGAATACACCAATGTTGTTAATAATATGTTAACTCGCAATTGTACGGGGCAATTAGTAGTATAGCAAGACAAGTACGAGGTCGTACCCACGAAGACTGAGAAGTTCAAATTAGTTATGTACTTTAGATTACCAAATTCAAGAAGTTAGGAAGTTAAATCTAAAACAGAATTTAAAGCAAGAGTGAGTTTGAAAACAAATGCAGCAAGATTAAAATGAACTTTGAAGTGAGAATGCTTGTGATTATAGAAAGAAATGAACAAACTGAAATTGCAACGGAAAGCAAGTAAACAAAAGTAACAAAGGGTGGTTTTGAAAGTTAAAACACAGGTTTGGAGACTAGGGCATTCGATTCACCATAACAATTCAATTCTGGGTTATAAAGATTCAAGTAACAAGTCTAATTCATATTCAAAGATTGATTCTAGCTAAAGTATGATTAGGCCATGGTGTTTGGTCCTAACCTTGTGTTCCTAATTCCCTAATTTGATCATTTGTTGTCTAACCTAAAATTAAGCATTAGGAACCCATTAAGCATAGAAGAACATTTTAAACAACCAAGTATGTATCTAATCCCTGTTGTCGAATGTCCATACATACTCTTCCTATTCATAGTTCAATTCGAATTAAAGCATGGTGTATACTCTTAATTCAAACCAAGATAGTTAACAAACAAGTTCTAATGGTGATCAATCATTCAAACAAGCATGTTAACTTATAAGCATAATGAATAAGAACAGGAATCATGAATCAAACTTGAAACTCCGAACTTATAAACCCAGAATATTCATGTTAGGTTACATCGAAGCCCTAGTTATGGATTTAGCTACTCATAATGGAAAAGAGACTTGAACAGAAATGAGAAAACATAATGAATGCAATAAGAGTAGAAAAACCCTTTTTCTGAAGTTCTTGTGGTGTCCAAGGCTTCTCCAAGTGCTTCTCCACTTCTAATGCTTCTCCAAGAGCTTCCCCACTTCTAGAAAGATGTATGAAGGATATGGAGGTGATTTGGGATGAGTTTGAGTGAGTGGTGATGGCTAAGGAAGATGAAATTCGTAGGGAAATGGAATAGAAGTTTGCTAGAGTTGTTTTGGTGATTGTTGGATTGTTTGGGATTGTGAGAGTGTTTGAGGATGGTTGGAGTGAATTGTGGGGGTTGTGAATCTCAGGATTTGTTGTGTCTTGAATGTGGAATGGATGTGGTATTTATAGGGAGAGGGGAGTGATAAATCTGAATTCAATATGGCTAATGCATACAACACTTGCATTATAAAAGATGAATTGGTTGATGCACTTCACTAATGCATACAACACTTGCATTATAAAATCTGAATTGGTTGATGCACTTCAGCAATAAATCCCACCAGCAGCCCTAGCTCATCTTCATGTCACCATGACCAAGCCTCCAACCAGCTACAATAGCTCATGCCTAGCTCACCATGACCAAGCTTCCAACCAGCTCATCCTGAGGTCAGCATGACCTACGGAACTGGACTGGCAGGGGGCTGTAGCCAAAATGAGTTTGTCTTTAAGCTCTTCTTCTCTTCATCCAAATTAGGCCTTAACATGCATGAATTGCATGAATTATGCTCTCTTGCTCTTTTGGCCTACAAAACACACAAAGGGAGGCAAATAACTCAAAATTATAAGAAACTAAGCAAAAGAAGTAAGTAAATTGGGCATGTATATGTATGAAATTATGAGCTTAACACACCCCCAAACTTAGATTTTGCTAGTCCTCGAGCAAAACAAAAGAGAAACAAAGATAAAAACAAAACAAGAAGTTAACTAGACCACTTTCGTAGGTAACTCGATTGCATTGAGCGTATGCAACAAGCCTTTAAACCTCTAGGCATCCCTAGTAGGAGGAGTTGTGTCTCCTGAGGGTTTAACAGATACGATACCCACAAACGTTTTTCTAACTCTACAAAACAAAATGGTTAGAAAAACAACTTTGAAATCAACTAATGAAAATGAAAGAAAGTTTTAGTCATACCTTCAACACCATAGAGTTGCCAAGATAGGTCATCAATCAGTGTGTACAAGTGGAAGCTATAGCTCAAAGGCACACAGTTTCAAAGCAAGCACACTCAAACCTTGAATAGAGAACATGCTTCGACTCTAATTCTCACAGATAACACTCAATCACTCAGAACCTATGTTTTAATTCTCTCAAGAAAGCATAAGTGAGTGTATGAAATAGAAGCACAAATTTGGTTAGATCTCATGAAAGGAATTAAATACTAAGAATAGAGATACACACATACTTACCAGCACCCATGAATACATCCTCAAAGATCAGCTAGGTCTTTCACAATGTTGTAATGAAAGGCTAAGGTTTAGGGGAAATGGAAGAATTGGAAGGAAAAACAAATAACTTAAGAACATACCAAGGTTGCATGCTTCATTAATCTGCAAGGCATCATTGATTTAGATTGGCATGGCAGCAAACTTCATGGTATCACCTGGCATGGACTTTATTTTTCACACTTAGATCAAATCGAAACACTTTCATCTTCGTTGATTTGATCTGCATCTTCATTAACTTCATTGCCCAGATTCACACCAAATTTCATTTAGGTACACGGCAGCAACTTCCTTGCATCAAACTTTATCTTGGCACACCTTGGTATATTTCTAAGTTATAGGGTATGGCTACAAGAGGTTAAGTATCTCAGATTGAGATACAAAGGTAGGGAAAATGATGAGGGTGATAAAAGAAAAGGCTTTGAGTGTTTGGCTTCAAGAGGGCTAATGGAACACACATATGGGTAGGGTGAAAAGAAAGCATAAAGAATGGTTATACACACATAGCCTAGCATCACTTCAATGAGTTCATTCATGAATGAGAGCAAGCATATGATATCTGCAAAAGAGAATCATCCTTAGTATTCGATCAAAATGAAATGATGAGATCAATTAGAGTGAATTGAAGAAAATAAGTATGGATGAGAAATAGAACACTTTAAACCCTCTCAAGAAAGCAATTAGGCTCGATATAGCTCACTAGGGTAGTCTCCACTATTTTCCTTCAAGAATTTGAGCATGGTACTTTAGCCACCAGAATTCTAAGAGCCAAAGCTTTGTGAAGTGCAAAATTCTGATATGAAAACCTCAATGGCAGCTCCATAGCATCGATTGTATGACATTTAGAAAAAAAAATTAGTGACAAATGAACGAAAATTGAAACACAAATGAATGAAATTTGAAAACCTTCCCCCCAGACCTGAATTAAACATTGTCCTCAATGTGAAAGCATACAAAAGATGATTGAGAACAAACAAATGATAAAGGGAAAAGTTTAGAAGAAGGTTTAGGAAAAATTTTAAAAAAAAAAAAAAAAAAAAAAAATATGAATATATAAGCAACTCATGGATGACCAGTTAAGGGCCTCAGAAAACACAGCCAGGGGATCCGGGAAGGTTGGAGGGGTCACAATGGTCCCGCTTAAAACCCAAACTTCTTAGACACCGAAGGTGTCGCCTAAAGAACTCCTAGACACTGTATTGACGGAGGTGCTCACTGGGGTTACCAAAAGTTAGCTTATATGAATTTTTTTTTTTAATTTTTTTTAATTTTTTTTTAATTTTTATATTTATTTATTTATAAAAAGGAACAGAAACTTAAAAATAAAAACAAAACAAGTAAAGAGAAAGGATTGAAATGCTTCCCCTTGATGCGATTAGGTCGATTGCTACCAAGCACCTTCTTCTTGAACACATGGGTTGCCTCCCAAGAAGCGCCTTAGTTACTGTCTTGGCAAGACATTGTGCAATCAGCAAAGTTGATGGTACGAAGGGAAGTTGATCTACCACATGGCCAGTTTGGATGCCAGCTGAAACTCCCTCATAGAATGGCTTTAAACGTTGTCCATTTACTTTGAAAGTCGAGCCATCTTTAGGGTTTTGAATCTCCACAGCTCCATAGGGAGAAACATTGACCACGGTGAATGGGCCTTGCCATCTAGACTTCAATTTTCCTGGAAAGAGACGCAAACGTGAGTTAAACAAAAGAACTGACATACCTTTGGAGAACTCTTTCCGTTGAATGTTTCTGTCATGGTAACTCTTGGTTCGTT
Source organism: Prunus avium (assembly GCF_965620075.1). Classification (NCBI taxonomy): domain Eukaryota; kingdom Viridiplantae; phylum Streptophyta; class Magnoliopsida; order Rosales; family Rosaceae; genus Prunus; species Prunus avium. The sequence continues at coordinate 8,616,440 of NC_142287.1, read as the reverse complement.
CTTTGTAAAGCTTTGCATTCTCATAAGACTCATGTCTAATTTCTTCCAATTCATTGAGCTGAAACTTTCTTGCATGGCCTGCCTTGTCTAGATCAAAATTTAACTTCTTGATGGCCCAAAAAGCATTGTGTTCAAGCTCCATTGGCAGGTGACAAGCTTTCCCAAACACAAGACGATAAGGGCTCATTCCAATGGGAGTCTTATATGCAGTCCTATAAGCCCATAATGAATCATTGAGCTTAGCTGTTCATCAGGGAAAGTCTCATTCAAGGGTAGCACAGCTCCTCCTTTTTCTTCAACCACAATTCTGCTCAAATGATCAGCTACCACATTCTCACATCCCTTCTTATCTCGAATCTCCAAATCGAATTCTTGCAGCAAGAGAATCCATCTAATCAAGCGTGGTTTGGCATCCTTCTTAGTGAGCAAGTATCTAAGGGCTGCATGGTCAGAATAAACAATTACTTTAGAACCAACAAGGTAAGAACGAAATTTTTCTAAAGCAAAAACCACAGCAAGCAACTCCTTCTCTGTTGTGGAGTAGTTGATTTGAGCATCATTCAAGGTCCGGCTAGCATAATGAATCACATGGGGCAGCTTGTTCTTCTTTTGACCTAAAACTGCACCAATAGCAAAGTCAGAGGCATCACACATTATTTCAAATGGTAAAGAACAATCCGGAGCTATGATAATAGGGGCTGAAGTTAGCTCCCTCTTCAAGGTAGAAAAAGCTTCCATGCAAGCTTCATTAAACTCAAAAACAGCATCCTTAGCAAGGAGATTACACAATGGCCTTGTAATGCTTGAGAAATTTTTGATGAACCTTCTATAGAATCCAGCATGACCTAGAAAGCTTCTAATTCCTTTAACAGAGGTAGGGGGTGGAAGATTTGAGATGAGATCGATCTTGGCTTTATCCACTTCGATTCCCTTGCTTGAAATCACATGGCCTAGCACAATGCCTTGTCTCACCATGAAGTGACACTTCTCCCAATTCAAAATCAGATTTGTTTCCTGGCATCTTTTAAGCACTAGAGACAAGTGGTGAAGACAATTATCAAAAGAGGAACCAAAAACTGAAAAATCATCCATAAATACCTCAATGAATCGTTCCACCATATCTGAAAAGATTGACATCATGCATCTTTGGAAAGTTGCTGGGGCATTGCACAAACCGAATGGCATCCTTCTATAAGCAAACGTACCAAATGGGCATGTGAATGTGGTTTTCTCTTGGTCTTCCGGAGCAATGGGAATTTGATTATAACCTGAAAAACCATCAAGAAAACAATAGTAAGCATGGCCAGATAAACGTTCAAGCATTTGATCAATAAAAGGTAAGGGGAAATGATCTTTTCTAGTGGATGTGTTCAACTTCCTGTAATCAATGCAAACTCTCCAACCAGTGACAGTTCGTGTAGGAACTAGCTCATTCTTCTCATTCTTCACAACGGTGATTCCGGACTTCTTTGGAACAACTTGCACAGGGCTCACCCACTTAGAATCTGAAATTGGGTAGATGATTCCTACATCGAGTAGCTTTAAAACTTCAGCTCTAACCACCTCTTTCATGTTGGGATTTAGCCTCCTTTGGGCATCACGAGATGGTTTGCTGTCTTCTTCCATTAAAATCCGGTGCATGCACATGCTTGGACTAATTCCTTTGATGTCTGCTATGGTCCACCCAATGGCTGTTTTATGCTCTTTTAGAACTTTAATTAAGCTCTCTTCTTCATGTGAGGAGAGACCTGCAGCAATTATAACAGGGAGAGTTTCGTTAGCACCCAAATATGTATATTTAAGATTATTGGGAAGAGGTTTAAGTTCTAGCTTTGGTGGGATGACAATGGATGGCTCCAATTTCGTGGATGATGGTCCAAGAGGCTCGATTGGTGGCCTAAAGGATGGTGGGTATGGCGGAAACACTTCTAAGGCAGCCACCACTTCTTGGAACTCCGGTTCACAAAGATCTTCCTCTTCTTGTGTTAAGACAGCTTCTAGAGCATCATTAGACTTTCTCTGCAAAATTTTGGAAGAAACCTCATGATCCACAACATCAATTGAAAAGCAAGAATCAAGAGAGATAGAAGGTTGAGATAGAGCATTAAGCATTTTAAATTCAACAGTTTCACCCAAAACAGTCATGGAGAGGGTGCTATCTTTCACTTTGATGATTGTGTCTGCAGTGGCCATGAATGGTCTGCCTAGGAGAATGGGATCAACACGATCTCCATTTGGATTGTCTTCCATGTCCATCACTACAAAATCAGCAGGGAGAATTAGTGTATTAACTTGAACTAGAATATCTTCTACAATACCTTTTGGATATTTTATAGAATGATCAGCTAGTTCAAGTCGCATTGAAGTCTTCTTCATCCCTTCTAAGCCAAGCTCTTGATAAACTGAATATGGCAAAACATTGATGCTTGCTCCCAAGTCCAACATGGCTCTTCCAACCTTCTTGCCTCCAATGTTAATGGGAATGTCAAAGCTGCCAGGATCATCTAGTTTTGGTGGAAGCTTCCTTTGCAATACAGCACTTACATTCTGGTCGAGCTTTACTCCTTCATTTGGAGCGAAATTGAGCTTGTGAGTTTTCAAGTCCTTGATGAATTTTCCATATGCAGGAATCTGTTCAATAAGATCAAGCAAAGGCAAATTGATATTAACTTTACTCAAAATATCATAAATCTCTTTAAAAGCCTTATCTTGCTTTGCTTTCTTAAGACGGCCTGGAAATGGAATATGTGGAACATATGGAGCGGGTGGCACGTATCTATCTTCTTGAAGATGTGGTGGCACAAATTTGTCATCCCTTTTATGCAATTGGAATTGATCGGATTTCTGAGAATCTGATTTGGCCTTAGGAACAGATTGAGAAGTTTTGAGTTGTTCTCCTTCCGTAGCCATGGTCTCCTCGTCTTTATCTTCTACAATCACAACATCATTTGAAAGATTAGAATCATCTTTATTATCAATGATCTTACCTGATCTGAGCACATGAATGGCCTTGGCTTCTGGGTTCTTTGGATTGATCTCAGTTTGGCTTGGCCATTTCCCAGGCACTCTTTGAGTTATTTCAGCAGCTATTTGGCCTAATTGGACTTCCAATTTGGAGATGGCAGCTTGTGTAGTTTGCTGAAAATTGGATTGGTTGATTGCCATCTGCTTCACTATATCTTCCAATGATGATGATGATTGTTGTGGCCTTTGGAATGAAGGGGGATTTGCTTGATTCTGGGTATTTCTCCATGAAAAGTTTGGATGATTCCTCCAACCTGGATTATAACTTTGAGAGTATGGATCATTTCTTGGACCTTGGTTGTAGGAATTTACCAACTTAGCTTGCTCTTGCACAAATTCTGGATATCCAGCCCCAAGTGGACAAGCTGTGGTAGCATGGTCATGAGATTCACAAATGCTACACACTTCCTTCGGAAGGCTTCTTGAGTTTAATGCAAGAAGAGCATCTAGCTTTTGTTCCAGTTTTGAAATCTGCACACTAGAAGCATCATTAGAACCACTAATAACACGTTTACCTCTTGTATCCGTATGTTGGGTCTCCATTGCTATCTCCTCAAAGAGTTCGTACGTTTCTTCTGGAGTTTTGGTTTTAAAAGAACCACCTGCAAAATTGGTGACTATATTATGACTCGAAGGGGTTAGTCCTTTATAAAACATACGCATTTGAAGCTTCAATGGAATCCCATGATGAGGACATTGGTTGAGCAACCCATTGAATTTCTCCCATGCTTCACAAAACGATTCATCATCTTGCTGTGCAAATAACAAGATCTTTTCCCTAAGCATGTCGGTCTTTTGCGTGGAGAAGTATTTTTCCAGGAACTTCTTTTGAATGGCAGACCATGTAGTGAGTGAACCAGGCTTCAAAGAATTCAACCAATACTTCGCCTTATCCTTTAAAGTGTATGGAAACACTCTCATTCGAAGTTGATCTTCTGTCACACCTGTCAAGGGAAAAGAACTCACAACATTAAAAATATCCTTTATATGAGTCAATGGATCTTCATTAGGTAAACCATAAAAGGAAGGCAGCATATTAAGATGAGAAGATTTAAGCTCATAATTTCGAGCTACAGTGGGCAGCAAAATGCTTGAAGGAGATGCTGGAATTGTTGGGATATCAAGTTCTCCCATGAACTCAATGGCAGCCATCATTTCTTCTTCTTCTTGGTCTGAACTTGCTTCCGAATTTGAAAGTGAAGAACCGGGAAGTTCAGTGTGGAGAGCAAGACTTGTAAATGTAGCAAGAGCTTGCTCTTTTGCAGTTGACAACTCCCTTTCTAGACGATTCTGAATTTCAGAGGTCACTCGTCTGGGTTGCAATGATGGTCCTGCGTTCAAAGATCTAGAACGTTGGAACGAAGACCTCACTTGTTCAAGTAATGGATTTTTAGACATAAACTACCTGAAACAGAAAATTAGATTAATTAGAAACACTAAAAAGAATAGGGTAACCTTGGGCACATAACCAGGGAAGAACTTTCGTTCAGTCCCCGGCAACGGCGCCAAAATTTGTTGTTAATAATATGTTAACTCGCAATTGTACGGGGCAATTAGTAGTATAGCAAGACAAGTACGAGGTCGTACCCACGAAGACTGAGAAGTTCAAATTAGTTATGTACTTTAGATTACCAAATTCAAGAAGTTAGGAAGTTAAATCTAAAACAGAATTTAAAGCAAGAGTGAGTTTGAAAACAAATGCAGCAAGATTAAAATGAACTTTGAAGTGAGAATGCTTGTGATTATAGAAAGAAATGAACAAACTGAAATTGCAACGGAAAGCAAGTAAACAAAAGTAACAAAGGGTGGTTTTGAAAGTTAAAACACAGGTTTGGAGACTAGGGCATTCGATTCACCATAACAATTCAATTCTGGGTTATAAAGATTCAAGTAACAAGTCTAATTCAGATTCAAAGATTGATTCTAGCTAAAGTATGATTAGGCCATGGTGTTTGGTCCTAACCTTGTGTTCCTAATTCCCTAATTTGATCATTTGTTGTCTAACCTAAAATTAAGCATTAGGAACCCATTAAGCATAGAAGAACATTTTAAACAACCAAGTATGTATCTAATCCCTGTTGTCGAATGTCCATACATACTCTTCCTATTCATAGTTCAATTCGAATTAAAGCATGGTGTATACTCTTAATTCAAACCAAGATAGTTAACAAACAAGTTCTAATGGTGATCAATCATTCAAACAAGCATGTTAACTTATAAGCATAATGAATAAGAACATGAATCATGAATCAAACTTGAAACTCCAAACTTATAAACCCAGAATATTCATGTTAGGTTACATCGAAGCCCTAGTTATGGATTTAGCTACTCATAATGGAAAAGAGACTTGAACAGAAATGAGAAAACATAATGAATGCAATAAGAGTAGAAAAACCCTTTTTCTGAAGTTCTTGTGGTGTCCAAGGCTTCTCCAAGTGCTTCTCCACTTCTAATGCTTCTCCAAGAGCTTCCCCACTTCTAGAAAGATGTATGAAGGATATGGAGGTGATTTGGGATGAGTTTGAGTGAGTGGTGATGGCTAAGGAAGATGAAATTCGTAGGGAAATGGAATAGAAGTTTGCTAGAGTTGTTTTGGTGATTGTTGGAGTGTTCGGGATTGTGAGAGTGTTTGAGGATGGTTGGAGTGAATTGTGGGGGTTGTGAATCTCAGGATTTGTTGTGTCTTGAATGTGGAATGGATGTGGTATTTATAGGGAGAGGGGAGTGACAAATCTGAATTCAATATGGCTAATGCATACAACACTTGCATTATAAAAGATGAATTGGTTGATGCACTTCACTAATGCATACAACACTTGCATTATAAAATCTGAATTGGTTGATGCACTTCAGCAATAAATCCCACCAGCAGCCCTAGCTCATCTTCATGTCACCATGACCAAGCCTCCAACCAGCTACAATAGCTCATGCCTAGCTCACCATGACCAAGCTTCCAACCAGCTCATCCTGAGGTCAGCATGACCAGCAACTTCAAGGGCTTACAACTTGGGATAGGCTGAATCAAATGAAGACTTTAAGATGTCCATTGTGAAGTTCAGAATGTGTATGATCCAACCACACAAGTATTGGCCCAATCCAAGCTCGGAGGAGGAAGTTAAGGCCGAAACAAATTGCTAACTCAGTTTGCTCGCTGACAAAATCCATCCTGAGCATGGTTCTGTGTTTGCTAGGTGACGGACTCCAGATTTATCCAATGGGGCTGAATTTTGGATATGTTATAGTACACACCCATTGGAACAACTTTCATGAAGACTGTTGCCTCATCCGAGCTATGTAGGTTTCTGAAACGAAGCTTGCAATATGACCTACGGAACTGGACTGGCAGGGGGCTGTAGCCAAAATGAGTTTGTCTTTAAGCTCTTCTTCTCTTCATCCAAATTAGGCCTTAACATGCATGAATTGCATGAATTATGCTCTCTTGCTCTTTTGGCCAACAAAACACACAAAGGGAGGCAAATAACTCAAAATTATAAGAAACTAAGCAAAAGAAGTAAGTAAATTGGGCATGTATATGTATGAAATTATGAGCTTAACAACCAACCACCCCAATTAGGAACGAACTGCCGTTGAACTTGAATTGTCCAATTTCTCACACCTATTGATTTCGGATCGAGCCCCAAACTTGGGCAACATCATAATATGGTGGGAGGAGTCATTTGGTGAGTTTTGAGTGAAATCCAATCGCTAGAAGTATGGAATGCACCAACCACCCCAATTAGGAACGAACTGCCGTTGAACATGAATTGTCCAATTTAGAACACCTATTGATTTTGGATCGAGCCCAAAACTTGGGCAACATCATAATATGGTGGGAGGAGTCATTTGGTGAATTTTGAGTGAAATCCGATCGCTAGAAGTATGGAATACACCAACCACTCCAATTAGGAACGAACTGCCGTTGAACTTGAATTGTCCAATTTGGAACACCTATTGATTTCGGATCGAGCCCAAAACTTGGGCAACATCATAATATGGTGGGAGGAGTCATTTGGTGAGTTTTGAGTGAAATCCAATCGCTAGAAGTATGGAATACACCAACCACTCCAATTAGGAACGAACTGTCGTTGAACTTGAATTGTCCAATTTCTCACACCTATTGAGTTCGGATCGAGCCCAAAACTTGGGCAACATCATAATATGGTGGGAGGAGTCATTTGGTGAGTTTTGAGTGAAATCCAATCGTTAGAAGTATGGAATACACCAACCACTCCAATTAGGAACGAACTGCCGTTGAACTTGAATTGTCCAATTTGGAACACCTATTGATTTCTGATCGAGCCCAAAACTTGGGCAACAACGTAATATGGTGGGAGGAGTCAATTGGTGAGTTTTGAGTGAAATCCAATCACTAGAAGTATGGAATACACCAACCACTCCAATTAGGAACGAACTGCCGTTGAACTTGAATTGTCCAATTTGGAACACCTATTGATTTCGGATCGAGCCCAAAACTTGGGCAACATCATAATATGGTGGGAGGAGTCATTTGGTGAGTTTTGAGTGAAATCCAATCGCTAGAAGTATGGAATACACCAACCACTCCAATTAGGAACGAACTGTCGTTGAACTTGAATTGTCCAATTTCTCACACCTATTGATTTCGGATCGAGCCCATAACTTGGGCAACATCATAATTTGGTGGGAGGAGTCATTTGGTGAGTTTTGAGTGAAATCCAATTGCTGGAAGTATGGAATACACCAACCACTCCAATTAGGAACGAACTGCCGTTGAACTTGAATTGTCCAATTTGGAACACCTATTGATTTCGGATCGAACCCAAAACTTGGGCAACATCATAATATGGTGGGAGGAGTCAATTGGTGAGTTTTGAGTGAAATCGAATCGCTAGAAGTATGGAATACACCAACCACTCCAATTAGGAACGAACTGCCGTTGAACTTGAATTGTCCAATTTGGAACACCTATTGATTTCGGATCGAACCCAAAACTTGGGCAACATCATAATATGGTGGGAGGAGTCAATTGGTGAGTTTTAAGTTAAATCCAATCGCTAGAAGTATGGAATACAGCAACCACTCCAATTAGGAACGAAGTGCCGTTGAACTTGAATTGTCCAATTTCTCACACCTATTGATTTCGGATCGAGCCCTAAACTTGGGCAACATCAAAATATGGTGGGAGGAGTCATTTGGTGAGTTTTGAGTGAAATCCAATCGCTAGAAGTATGGAATACACCAACCACCCCAATTAGGAACGAATTGCCGTTGAACTTGAATTGTCCAATTTCTCACACCTATTGATTTCGGATCGAGCCCCAAACTTGGGCAACATCATAATATGGTGGGAGGAGTCATTTGGTGAGTTTTGAGTGAAATCCAATCGCTAGAAGTATGGAATACACCAACCACCCAAATTAGGAACGAACTGCCGTTGAACTTGAATTGTCCAATTTGGAAGAACTATTGATTTTGGATCGAGCCCAAAACTTGGGCAACATCATAATATGGTGGGAGGAGTCATTTGGTGAGTTTTGAGTGAAATCCAATCGCTAGAAGTATGGAAGACACCAACCACCCAAATTAGGAACGAACTGCCGTTGAACTTGAATTGTCCAATTTGGAAGAACTATTGATTTTGGATCGAGCCCAAAACTTGGGCAACATCATAATATGGTGGGAGGAGTCATTTGGTGAATTTGAGTGAAATCCAATCGCTAGAAGTATGGAATACACCAACCACTCCAGTTAGGAACGAACTGCCGTTGAACTTGAATTGTCCAATTTGGAACACCTATTGATTTCGGATCGAGCCCAAAACTTGGGCAACATCATAATATGGTGGGAGGAGTCATTTGGTGAGTTTTGAGTGAAATCCAATCGCTAGAAGTATGGAATACACCAACCACTCCAATTTGGAACGAACTGTCGTTGAACTTGAATTGTCCAATTTCTCACACCTATTGAGTTCGCATCGAGCCCAAAACTTGGGCAACATCGTAATATGGTGGGAGGAGTCATTTGGTGAGTTTTGAGTGAAATCCAATCGCTAGAAGTATGGAATACACCAACCACTCCAATTAGGAACGAACTGCCGTTGAACTTGAATTGTCCAATTTGGAACACCTATTGATTTCTGATCGAGCCCAAAACTTGGGCAACATCGTAATATGGTGGGAGGAGTCAATTGGTGAGTTTTGAGTGAAATCCAATCGCTAGAAGTATGGAATACACCAACCACTCCAATTAGGAACGAACTGCCGTTGAACTTGAATTGTCCAATTTCTCACACCTATTGAGTTCGGATCGAGCCCAAAACTTGGGCAACATCATAATTTGGTGGGAGGAGTCATTTGGTGAGTTTTGAGTGAAATCCAATCGCTAGAAGTATGGAATACACCAACCACTCCAATTAGGAACGAACTGCCGTTGAACTTGAATTGTCCAATTTGGAACACCTATTGATTTCGGATCGAACCCAAAACTTGGGCAACATCATAATATGGTGGGAGGAGTCAATTGGTGAGTTTTGAGTGAAATCCAATCGCTAGAAGTATGGAATACACCAACCACTCCAATTAGGAACGAACTGCCGTTGAACTTGAATTGTCCAATTTCTCAAATCTATTGATTTCGGATCGAGCCCAAAACTTGGGGAACATCATAATATGGTGGGAGGTGTGATTTGGTGAGTTTTGAGTGAAATCCAATCGCTAGAAGTATGGAATACACCAACCACCCCAATTAGGAACGAACAGCCGTTGAACTTGAATTGTCCAATTTGGAACACCTATTGATTTTGGATCGAGCCCAAAACTTGGGCAACAACATAATATGGTGGGAGGAGTCATTTGGTGAGTTTTGAGTGAAATCCAATCGCTAGAAGTATGGAATACACCAACCACCCCAATTAGGAACGAACTGCCGTTGAACTTGAATTGTCCAATTTGGAACACCTATTGAGTTCGGATCGAGCCCAAAACTTGGGCAACATCATAATATGGTGGGAGGAGTCATTTGGTGAGTTTTGAGTGAAATCCAATCGCTAGAAGTATGGAATACACCAACCACTCGAATTAGGAACGAACTGCCGTTGAACTTGAATTGTCCAATTTGGAACACCTATTGATTTCTGATCGAGCCCAAAACTTGGGCAACATCGTAATATGGTGGGAGGAGTCAATTGGTGAGTTTTGAGTGAAATCCAATCGCTAGAAGTATGGAATACACCAACCACTCCAATTAGGAACGAACTGCCGTTGAACTTGAATTGTCCAATTTGGAACACCTATTGATTTTGGATCGAGCCCAAAACTTGGGCAACATCATAATATGGTGGGATGAGTCATTTGGTGAGTTTTGAGTGAAATCCAATCGCTCGAAGTATGGAATACACCAACCACTCCAATTAGGAACGAACTGCCGTTGAACTTGAATTGTCCAATTTCTCAAATCTATTGATTTCGGATCGAGCCCAAAACTTGGGGAACACCATAATATGGTGGGAGGTGTCATTTGGTGAGTTTTGAATGAAATCCAATCGCTAGAAGTATGGAATACACCAACCACTCCAATTAGGAACGAACTGCCGTTGAACTTGTATTGTCCAATTTGGAAGAACTATTGATTTTGGATCGAGCCCAAAACTTGGGCAACATCATAATATGGTGGGAGGAGTCATTTGGTGAGTTTTGAGTGAAATCCAATCGCTAGAAGTATGGAAGACACCAACCACCCAAATTAGGAACGAACTGCCGTTGAACTTGAATTGTCCAATTTGGAAGAACTATTGATTTTGGATCGAGCCCAAAACTTGGGCAACATCATAATATGGTGGGAGGAGTCATTTGGTGAATTTGAGTGAAATCCAATCGCTAGAAGTATGGAATACACCAACCACTCCAGTTAGGAACGAACTGCCGTTGAACTTGAATTGTCCAATTTGGAACACCTATTGATTTCGGATCGAGCCCAAAACTTGGGCAACATCATAATATGGTGGGAGGAGTCATTTGGTGAGTTTTGAGTGAAATCCAATCGCTAGAAGTATGGAATACACCAACCACTCCAATTTGGAACGAACTGTCGTTGAACTTGAATTGTCCAATTTCTCACACCTATTGAGTTCGCATCGAGCCCAAAACTTGGGCAACATCGTAATATGGTGGGAGGAGTCATTTGGTGAGTTTTGAGTGAAATCCAATCGCTAGAAGTATGGAATACACCAACCACTCCAATTAGGAACGAACTGCCGTTGAACTTGAATTGTCCAATTTGGAACACCTATTGATTTCTGATCGAGCCCAAAACTTGGGCAACATCGTAATATGGTGGGAGGAGTCAATTGGTGAGTTTTGAGTGAAATCCAATCGCTAGAAGTATGGAATACACCAACCACTCCAATTAGGAACGAACTGCCGTTGAACTTGAATTGTCCAATTTCTCACACCTATTGAGTTCGGATCGAGCCCAAAACTTGGGCAACATCATAATTTGGTGGGAGGAGTCATTTGGTGAGTTTTGAGTGAAATCCAATCGCTAGAAGTATGGAATACACCAACCACTCCAATTAGGAACGAACTGCCGTTGAACTTGAATTGTCCAATTTGGAACACCTATTGATTTCGGATCGAACCCAAAACTTGGGCAACATCATAATATGGTGGGAGGAGTCAATTGGTGAGTTTTGAGTGAAATCCAATCGCTAGAAGTATGGAATACACCAACCACTCCAATTAGGAACGAACTGCCGTTGAACTTGAATTGTCCAATTTCTCAAATCTATTGATTTCGGATCGAGCCCAAAACTTGGGGAACATCATAATATGGTGGGAGGTGTGATTTGGTGAGTTTTGAGTGAAATCCAATCGCTAGAAGTATGGAATACACCAACCACCCCAATTAGGAACGAACAGCCGTTGAACTTGAATTGTCCAATTTGGAACACCTATTGATTTTGGATCGAGCCCAAAACTTGGGCAACAACATAATATGGTGGGAGGAGTCATTTGGTGAGTTTTGAGTGAAATCCAATCGCTAGAAGTATGGAATACACCAACCACCCCAATTAGGAACGAACTGCCGTTGAACTTGAATTGTCCAATTTGGAACACCTATTGAGTTCGGATCGAGCCCAAAACTTGGGCAACATCATAATATGGTGGGAGGAGTCATTTGGTGAGTTTTGAGTGAAATCCAATCGCTAGAAGTATGGAATACACCAACCACTCGAATTAGGAACGAACTGCCGTTGAACTTGAATTGTCCAATTTGGAACACCTATTCATTTCTGATCGAGCCCAAAACTTGGGCAACATCGTAATATGGTGGGAGGAGTCAATTGGTGAGTTTTGAGTGAAATCCAATCGCTAGAAGTATGGAATACACCAACCACTCCAATTAGGAACGAACTGCCGTTGAACTTGAATTGTCCAATTTGGAACACCTATTGATTTTGGATCGAGCCCAAAACTTGGGCAACATCATAATATGGTGGGATGAGTCATTTGGTGAGTTTTGAGTGAAATCCAATCGCTCGAAGTATGGAATACACCAACCACTCCAATTAGGAACGAACTGCCGTTGAACTTGAATTGTCCAATTTCTCAAATCTATTGATTTCGGATCGAGCCCAAAACTTGGGGAACACCATAATATGGTGGGAGGTGTCATTTGGTGAGTTTTGAATGAAATCCAATCGCTAGAAGTATGGAATACACCAACCACTCCAATTAGGAACGAACTGCCGTTGAACTTGTATTGTCCAATTTGGAACACCTATTGATTTCGGATCGAGCCCAAAACTTGGGCAACATCATAATATGGTGGGAGGAGTCATTTGGTGAGTTTTGAGTGAAATCGAATCGCTAGAAGTATGGAATACACCAACCACTCCAATTAGGAACGAACTGCCGTTGAACTTGAATTGTCCAATTTCTCACACCTATTGATTTCGGATGGAACCCCAAACTTGTGCAACATCATAATATGGTGGGAGGAGTCATTTGGTGAGTTTTGAGTGAAATCCAATCGCTAGAAGTATGGAATACACCAACCACTCCAATTAGGAACGAACTGTCGTTGAACTTGAATTGCCCAATTTGGAACACCTATTGATTTCGGATCGAGCCCAAAACTTTGGCAACATCATAATATGGTGGGAGGAGTCATATGGGGAGTTTTGAGTGAAATCCAATCGCTTGAAGTATGGAATATACCAACCACTCCAATTAGGAACGAACTGTCGTTGAACTTGAATTGTCCAATTTCTCACACCTATTGATTTCGGATCGAGCCCAAAACTTGGGCAACATCATAATATGGTGGGAGGAGTCATTTGGTGAGTTTTGAGTGAAATCCAATCGCTAGAAGTGTGGAATACACCAACCACTCCAATTAGGAACGAACTGTCGTTGAACTTGAATTGTCCAATTTCTCACATCTCTTGAGTTCGGATCGAGCCCAAAACTTGGGCAACACCATAATATGGTGGGAGGAGTCATTTGGTGAGTTTTGAATGAAATCCAATCGCTAAAAGTATGGAATACACCAACCACTCCAATTAGGAACGAACTGCTGTTGAACATGAATTGTCCAATTTGGAACACCTATTGATTTCGGATCGAGCCCAAAACTTGGGCAACATCATAATATGGTGGGAGGAGTCATTTGGTGAGTTTTGAGTGAAATCCAATCGCTAGAAGTATGGAATACACCAACAACTCCAATTAGGAACGGACTGCCGTTGAACTTGAATTGTCCAATTTCTCACACCTATTGAGTTCGGATCGAGCCCAAAATTTGGGCAACATCATAATATGGTGGGAGGAGTCATTTGGTGAGTTTTGAGTGAAATCCAATCGCTAGAAGTATGGAATACACCAACCACTCCAATTAGGAACGAACTGTCGTTGAACTTGAATTGTCCAATTTCTCACACCTATTGAGTTCGGATCGAGCCCAAAACTTGGGAAACACCATAATATGGTGGGAGGAGTCATTTGGTGAGTTTTGAGTGAAATCCAATCGCTAGAAGTATGGAATACACCAACCACTCCAATTAGGAACGAACTGCCGTTGAACTTGAATTTTTCAATTTGGAACACCTATTGATTTCGGATCGAGCCCAAAACTTGGGCAACATCATAATATGGTGGGAGGAGTCATTTGGTGAGTTTTGAGTGAAATCCAATCGCTAGAAGTATGGAATACATCAACAACTCCAATTAGGAACGAACTGCCGTTGAACTTGAATTGTCCAATTTCTCACAACTATTGAGTTCGGATCGAGCCCAAAACTTGGGCAACATCATAATATGGTGGGAGGAGTCATTTGGTGAGTTTTAAGTGAAATCCAATCGCTAGAAGTATGGAATACACCAACCACTCCAATTAGGAACGAACTGTCGTTGAACTTGAATTGTCCAATTTCTCACACCTCTTGAGTTCGGATCGAGCCCAAAACTTGGGCAACATCATAATATGGTGGGAGGAGTCATTTGGTGAGTTTTGAATGAAATCCAATCGCTAGAAGTATGGAATACACCAACCACTCCAATTAGGAACGAACTGCCGTTGAACTTGAATTGTCCAATTTGGAACACCTATTGATTTCGGATCGAGCCCAAAACTTGGGCAACATCATAATATGGTGGGAGGAGTCATTTGGTGAGTTTTGAGTGAAATCCAATCGCTAGAAGTGTGGAATACACCAACCACTCCAATTAGGAACGAACTGTCGTTGAACTTGAATTGTCCAATTTCTCACACCTCTTGAGTTCGGATCGAGCCCAAAACTTGGGCAACACCATAATATGGTGGGAGGAGTCATTTGGTGAGTTTTGAATGAAATCCAATCGCTAGAAGTATGGAATACACCAACCACTCCAATTAGGAACGAACTGCCGTTGAACTTGAATTGTCCAATTTCTCACACCTATTGAGTTCGGATCGAGCCCAAAACTTGGGCAACATCATAATATGGTGGGAGGAGTCATTTGGTGAGTTTTGAGTGAAATCCGATCGCTAGAAGTATGGAATACACCAACCACTCCAATTAGGAACG
Source organism: Prunus avium (assembly GCF_965620075.1). Classification (NCBI taxonomy): domain Eukaryota; kingdom Viridiplantae; phylum Streptophyta; class Magnoliopsida; order Rosales; family Rosaceae; genus Prunus; species Prunus avium. The sequence goes on along the minus strand of NC_142287.1, from coordinate 8,601,373 downwards.
AACTGTCGTTTAACTTGAATTGTCCAATTTCTCACACCTATTGAGTTCGGATCGAGCCCAAAACTTGGGCAACATCATAATATGGTGGAAGGAGTCAGTTGGTGAGTTTTGAGTGAAATCCAATCGCTAGAAGTATGGAATACACCAACCACTCCAATTAGGAACGAACTGCCGTTGAACTTGAATTGTCCAATTTGGAACACCTATTGATTTCTGATCGAGCCCAAAACTTGGGCAACATCGTAATATGGTCGGAGGACTCAATTGGTGAGTTTTGAGTGAAATCCAATCGCTAGAAGTATGGAATACACCAACCACTCCAATTAGGAACGAACTGCCGTTGAACTTGAATTGTCCAATTTCTCACACCTATTGAGTTCGGATCGAGCCCAAAACTTGGGCAACATCATAATATGGTGGGAGGAGTCATTTGGTGAGTTTTGAGTGAAATCCAATCGCTAGAAGTATGGAATACACCAACCACTCCAATTAGGAACGAACTGCCGTTGAACTTGAATTGCCCAATTTGGAACACCTATTAATTTCGGATCGAGCCCCAAACTTGGGCAACATCATAATATGGTGGGAGGAGTCATTTGGTGAGTTTTGAGTGAAATCCAATCGCTCCAAGTATGGAATACACCAACCACTCCAATTAGGAACGAACTGCCGTTGAACTTGAATTGTCCAATTTGGAACACCTATTGATTTCGGATCGAGCCCAAAACTTGGGCAACATCATAATATGGTGGGAGGAGTCATTTGGTGAGTTTTGAGTGAAATCCAATCGCTAGAAGTGTGGAATACACCAACCACTCCAATTAGGAACGAACTGTCGTTGAACTTGAATTGTCCAATTTCTCACACCTCTTGAGTTCGGATCGAGCCCAAAACTTGGGCAACACCATAATATGGTGGGAGGAGTCATTTGGTGAGTTTTGAATGAAATCCAATCGCTGGAAGTATGGAATACACCAACCACTCCAATTAGGAACGAACTGCCGTTGAACTTGAATTGTCCAATTTGGAACACCTATTGATTTCGGATCGAGCCCAAAACTTGGGCAACATCATAATATGGTGGGAGGAGTCACTTGGTGAGTTTTGAGTGAAATCCAATTGCTAGAAGTATGGAATACACCAACAACTCCAATTAGGAACGAACTGCCGTTGAACTTGAATTGTCCAATTTCTCACACCTATTGAGTTCGGATCGAGCCCAAAACTTGGGCAACATCATAATATGGTGGGAGGAGTCATTTGGTGAGTTTTGAGTGAAATCCAATCGCTAGAAGTATGGAATACACCAACCACTCCAATTAGGAACGAACTGCCGTTGAACTTAAATTGTCCAATTTCTCACATCTATTGAGTTCCGATCGAGGCCAAAACTTGGGCAACATCATAATATGGTGGGAGGAGTCATTTGGTGAGTTTTGAGAGAAATTCAATCGCTAGAAGTATGGAATACACCAACCACTCCAATTAGGAACGAACTGCCGTTGAACTTGAATTGTCCAATTTGGAACACCTATTGATTTCGGATCGAGCCCAAAACTTGGGCACCTTCATAATATGGTGGGAGGAGTCATTTGGTGAGTTTTGAGTGAAATCCAATCGCTGGAAGTATGGAATACACCAACCACTCCAATTAGGAACGCACTGCCGTTGAACTTGAATTGTCCAATTTGGAACACCTATTGATTTCGGATCGAGTCCAAAACTTGGGCAACATCATAATATGGTGGGAGGAGTCATTTGGTGAGTTTTGAGTGAAATCCAATCGCTAGAAGTATGGAATACACCAACCACTCCAATTTGGAACGACCTGCCGTTGAATCTGAATTTTCCAATTTGGAACACCTATTGATTTCGGATCGAGCCCAAAACTTGGGCAACATCATGATATGGTGGGAGGAGTCATTTGGTGAGTTTTGAGTGAAATCCAATCGCTAGAAGTGTAGAATACACCAACCAATCCAATTAGGAACGAACTGCCGTTGAACTTGAATTGTCCAATTTCTCACACCTAATGATTTCGGATCGATCCCCAAACTTGTGCAACATCATAATACGGTGGGAGGAGTCATTTGGTGAGTTTTGACTGAAATCCAATCGCTAGAAGTATGGAATACACCAACCACTCCAATTAGGAACAAACTGCCGTTGAACTTAAATTGTCCAATTTCTCACACCTATTGAGTTCGGATCGAGCCCAAAACTTGGGCAACATCATAATATGGTGGGAGGAGTCATTTGGTGAGTTTTGAGTGAAATCCAATCGCTAGAAGTGTGGAATACACCAACCACTCCAATTCGGAACGAACTGCCTTTGAACTGGAATTGTCCAATTTCTTACACCTATTGATTCCGGATCGAGTCCAAAACTTGGGCAACATCATAATATGGTGGGAGGAGTCATTTGGTGAGTTTTGAGTGAAATCCAATCGCTAGAAGTATGGAATACACCAACCACTCCAATTAGGAACGAACTGCCGTTGAACTTGAATTGTCCAATTTCTCACACCTATTTATTTCGGATGGAACCCCGAACCTGTGCAACATAATAATATGGTGGGAGGAGTCATTTCGTGAGTTTTGAGTGAAATCCAACCGCTAGAAGTATGGAATACACCAACCACTCCAATTAGGAACGAACTGCCATTAAACTTGAATTGTCCAATTTGGAAGTCCTATTGATTTCCGATCGAGCCCAAAACTTGGGCAACATCATAATACGGTGGGAGGAGTCATTTGGTGAGTTTTGAGTGAAATCCAATCGCTAGAAGTATGGAATACACCAACCACTCCAATTAGGAACGAACTGCCGTTGAACTTGAATTGTCCAATTTGGAACACCTATTGATTTCGGATCGAGCCCCAAACTTGGGCAACAACATAATATGGTGGGAGGAGTCATTTGGTGAGTTTTGAGTGAAATCCAATCGCTAGAACTATGGAATACACCAACCACTCTAATTAGGAACGAACTGCTGTTGAACTTGAATTGTCCAATTTGGAACACCTTTTGATTTCGGATCGAGCCAACACTAGGGCAACATCATAATATGGTGGGAGGAGTCATTCGGTGAGTTTTGAGTGAAATCCAATCGCTAGAAGTATGGAATACACCAACAACTCCAATTTGGAACGAACTGCCGTTGAACTTGAATTGTCCAATTTCTCACACCTATTGAGTTCGGATCGAGCCCAAAACTTGGGCAACAACATAATATGGTGGGAGGAGTCATTTGGTGAGTTTTGAGTGAAATCCAATTGCTAGAAGTACGGAATACACCAACCACTCCAATTAGGAATGAACTGCCGTTGAACTTGAATTGTCCAATTTCTCACACCTATTGATTTCGAATCGAGCCCCAAACTTGGGCAACATCATAATATGGTGGGAGTAGTCATTTGGTGAGTTTTGAGTGAAATACATTCGCTAGAAGTATGGAATACACCAACCACTCCAATTAGGAACGAACTGCTGTTGAACTTGAATTGTCCAATTTCGAACACCTATTGATTTCGGATCGAGCCCCAAACTTGGGCAACATCATAATATGGTGGGAGGAGTCATTTGGTGAGTTTTGAGTGAAATCCAATCGCTAGAAGTATGGAATACACCAACCACTCCAATTAGGAACGAACTGCCGTTGAACATGAATTGTGTAATTTGGAACACCTATTTGTTTCGAATCGAGCCCAAAACTTGGGCAACATCATAATATGGTGGGAGGAGTCAGTTGGTGTGTTTTGAGTGAAATCCAATCGCTAGAAGTGTGGAATACACCAACCACTCCAATTAGGAACGAACTGCCGTTGAACTTGAATTGTCCAATTTCTCACACCTATTGATTTCGGATCGAGCCCGAAACTTGGGCAACATCATAATATGGTGGAAGGAGTCATTTGGTGAGTTTTGAGTGAAATCCAATTGCTAGGAATATGGAATACACCAACCACTCCAATTAGGAACGAACTGCCATTAAACTTGAATTGTCCAATTTGGAAGTCCTATTGATTTCCGATCGAGCCCAAAACTTGGGCAACATCATAATACGGTGGGAGGAGTCATTTGGTGAGTTTTGAGTGAAATCCAATCGCTAGAAGTATGGAATACACCAACCACTCCAATTAGGAACGAACTGCCGTTGAACTTGAATTGTCCAATTTGGAACACCTATTGATTTCGGATCGAGCCCCAAACTTGGGCAACAACATAATATGGTGGGAGGAGTCATTTGGTGAGTTTTGAGTGAAATCCAATCGCTAGAAGTATGGAATACACCGACCACTCTAATTAGGAAAGAACTGCTGTTGAACTTGAATTGTCCAATTTGGAACACCTATTGATTTCGGATCGAGCCAACACTAGGGCAACATCATAAAATGGTGGGAGGAGTCATTCGGTGAGTTTTGAGTGAAATCCAATCGCTGGAAGTATGGAATACACCAACAACTCCAATTAGGAACGAACTGCCGTTGAACTTGAATTGTCCAATTTCTCACACCTATTGAGTTCGGATCGAGCCCAAAACTTGGGCAACATCATAATATGGTGGGAGGAGTCATTTGGTGAGTTTTGAGTGAAATCCAAAACCTAGAAGTATGGAATACACCAACCACTCTAATTAGGAATGAACAGCCGTTGAACTTGAATTGTCCAATTTCTCACACCTATTGATTTCGGATCGAGCCCCAAACTTGGGCAACATCATAATATGGTGGGAGTAGTCATTTGGTGAGTTTTGAGTGAAATCCATTCGCTAGAAGTATGGAATACACCAACCACTCCAATTAGGAACGAACTGCTGTTGAACTTGAATTGTCCAATTTGGAACACCTATTGATTTTGAATCGTGCCCAAAACTTGGGCAACATCATAATATGGTGGGAGGAGTCATTTGGTGAGTTTTGAGTGAAATCAAATCGCTAGAAGTATGGAATACACCAACCACTCCAATTAGGAACGAACTGCCGTTGAACTTGAATTGTCCAATTTGGAACACCTATTGATTTCGGATCGAGCCAAAAACTTGGGCAACAACATAATATGGTGGGAGGGGTCATTTGGTGAGTTTTGAGTGAAATCCAATCGCTAGATGTATGGAATACACCAACCACTCCAATTAGGAATGAACTGCCATTGAACTTGAATTGTCCAATTTGGAACTCCAATTGATTTCGGATCGAGCCCAAAACTTGGGCAACATCATAATATGGTGGGAGGAGTCATTTGGTGAGTTTTGAGTGAAACCCAATCGCTAGAAGTATGGAATACACCAACCACTCCAATTAGGAACGAACTGCCGTTGAACTTGAATTGTCCAATTTCTCACACCTATTGATTTCGGATCGAGCCCAAAACTTGGGCAACAACATAATATGGTGGGAGGAGTCATTTGGTGAGTTTTTAGTGAAATCCAATCGCTAGAAGTATGGAATACACCAACCACTCCAATTTGGAACGAACTGCCGTTGAACTTGAATTGTTCAATTTCTCACACCTATTGATTTCGGATCGAGCCCCAAACTTGGGCAACATCATAATATGGTGGGAGGAGTCATTTGGTGAGTTTTGAGTGAAATCCAATCGCTAGAAGTATGGAATACACCAACTGATCGGTTCATAATTGTATATCATTTTGTACCCTTCTAGCTTATGATTTGGTTATGTTTTTGAGTTAAACTTGTGCTTTTAATCCTTTTTGTGTTTATCTTTCAGTTCATTGAGCTTTAGGTAATAATGATGGCTTTAGAGAGCATAATTCATGCAATTCAAGCATGTTAAGGCCTAATTTGGATGAATGGATGAAGAGCTTAAAGACAAACTCATTTTGGCTACAGCCCCCTGCCAGTCCAGTTCCGTAGGTCATATTGTAAGCTTTGTTCCAACAACCTACGTAGCTCGAATGAGGCCACCTTCTTCATGAAAGTTGTTCCAATTGGTGTGTACTATAACATATCCAAAATTCAGCCCCATTGGATAAATCTGGAGTCCGTTACCTAGCAAACACAGAACCATTCTCAGGATGGATCTTATCAGCGCGGAAAATGAGTTAGCATTTTGTTTCGGCCTTAACTTCTTCCTCCGACCTTGGATTGGCCCAAATAACATATGGCTGGAACGAAGACATTCTGAACTTCAATTTTGAGTGCTTAAAGTCCTAATTTGATTAAGAGAAGCCCAAGTTGTAAGCCCTTGAAGTTGCTGGTCATGCTGACCTCAGCATGTGCTGGTTGGATGCTTGGTCATGGTGAGCTAGGTATGAGCTATCATTTCTGGTTGGAAGCTTGGTCATGGTGACATGAAGATGAGCTAGGGCTGCTGGTGGGATCTATTGGTGAAGTGCATCAACCAATTCAAGATTTTCTAATACAAGTGCATCACCCAATTTAGATTTTCTAATACAAGTGTTGTATGCATTAGCCATATTGAATTCAGATTTTCACTTCCCCTAGGCCTATAAATAGGGAAGTTCTCTAAGCTTGTAAACACACCCCAAGGGGGGGAGCTCTCAAACACTTCTCTAGAGCTCCCTTCCCTTCTCTCCCTCAAATTCTCTTAGTTTTCCTTTCTAGTTCTCACTTGATTGTAACAAAAAATCCTTTTACTAAATTTTCCTTTAAGTCTTTCAAAGTTCTACTTTAATTTTCATTGTTATGTAAATTCTTTTCTTTAGTTTCAAGTTTGATTAGTTTCCAAGTTTCAATTATGATTTTTGTTCTTATTCATTATGCTTATAAGTTAATATGCTAGTTTGAATGATTGATCACCATTTAGGCTTGCATGTTAGCTATCTTGGTTTGAATTAAGAGTAGACACCATGCTTTAATTCGAATTGAACTATGAATAGGAAGAGTATGTATGGACATTCGACAACAGGGATTAGATACATGCTTGGTTGTTTAAATTGTTCTTCTATGCTTAATGAGTTCCTAATGCTTAATTTTAGGTTAGACAACAAATGATCAAATTAGGGAATTAGGAACACAAGGTTATGACCAAACACCATGGCTTAATCATACTTTAGCTAGAATCAATCCGTTAATCTAATTGAACTTGGGAACTTATCTGCTTGAGTTAGTTATTTCTTTCTTCCTTGTTTTATTTATTTCCTTTCTTTTTCATTTCTGTTTTGTGTAGGGAAACTAAATTGGATCATTCAATCACCAATCCCTGTGGAATCGACCTCGCACTTACATACGCTAAACTACCAACGGTTCGTGCACTTGCGAGTATCACAAGTTGAGGATGCAACTGAATCCATTTTGGTGCAGCTGTATCTACGCAACACCAACCACTCCAATTAGGATCGAGCCCAAAACTTGGGCAACATCATGATATGGTGGGAGTAGTCATTTGGTGAGTTTTGACTGAAATCTAATCGCGAGAAATATGGAATACACCAACCACTCCAATTAGTAACGAACTGCCGTTGAACTTGAATTGTCCAATTTGGAACACCTATTGATTTCGGATCGAGCCCAAAACTTGGGCAACATCATAATATGGTGGGAGGAGTCATTTGGTGAGTTGTAAGAGAAATCCAATCGCTAGAAGTATGAAATACACCAACCACTCCAATTAGGAACGAACTGCCGTTGAACTTGAATTTTCCAATTTCTCACACCTATTGATTTCGGATCGAGCCCCAAACTTGGGCAACATCATAATATGGTGGGAGGAGTCATTTGGTGAGTTTTGAGTGAAATCCAATCGCTAGAAGTATGGAATACACCAACCACTCCAATTAGGAACGAACTGCCGTTGAACTTGAATTGTCCAATTTGGAACACCTATTGATTTCGGATCGAGCCCAAAACTTGGGCAACATCATAATATGGTGGGAGGAGTCATTTGGTGAGTTTTGAGTGAAATCCGATCGCTAGAAGTATGGAATACACCAACCACTCCAATTAGGAACGAACTGCCGTTGAACTTGAATTGTCCAATTTCTCACACCTATTGATTTCGGATCGAGCCCAAAACTTGGGCAACATCATGATATGGTGGGAGGAGTCATTTGATGAGTTTGGAGTGAAATCCAATCGCGAGAAATATGGAATACACCAACCACTCCAATTCGGAACGAACTGCCGTTGAACTTGAATTGTCCAATTTCTCACACCTATTGATTTCGGATCGAGCCCCAAACTTGGGCAACATCATAATATGGTGGGAGGAGTCATTTGGTGAGTTTTGAGTGAAATCCAATCGCTAGAAGTCTGGAATACACCAACCACTCCAATTAGGAACGAACTGCCGTGGAACTTGAATTGTCCAATTTCTCACACCTATTGATTTCGGATCGAGCCCAAAACTTGGGCAACATCATAATATGGTGGGAGGAGTGATTTAGCGAGTTTTGAGTGAAATCCAATCGCTAGAAGTATGGAATACACCAACCACTCCAATTAGGAACGAACTGCCGTTGAACTTGAATTGTCCAATTTCTCACACCTATTGATTTCGGATAGAGCCCAAAACTTGGGCAACATCATAATATGGTGGGAGGAGTCATTTGGGGAGTTTTGAGTGAAATCCAATCGCTAGAAGTATGGAATACACCAACCACTACAATTAGGAACGAACTGCCGTTGAACTTGAATTGTCCAATTTGGAACACCTATTCATTTCGGATCGAGCCCAAAAATTGGGCAACATCATAATATGTTGGGAGCAGTCATTTGGTGAGTTTTGAGTGAAATCCAATCACTAGAAGTATGGAATACACCAACCACTCCAATTAGGAACGAACTGCCGTTGAACTTGAATTGTCCAATTTCTCACACCTATTGATTTCGGATCGAGCCCAAAACTTGGGCAACATCATAATATGTTGGGAGGAGTCATTTGGTGAGTTTTGAGTGAAATCCAATTGCTAGAAGTATGGAATACACCAACCACTCCAATTAGGAACGAACTGCCGTTGAACTTGAATTGTCCAATTTGGAACACCTATTCATTTCGGATCGAGCCCAAAACTTGGGCAACATCATAATATGGTGGGAGGAGTGATTTAGCGAGTTTTGAGTGAAATCCAATCGCTAGAAGTATGGAATACACCAACCACTCCAATTAGGAACGAACTGCCGTTGAACTTGAATTGTCCAATTTGAAACACCTATTGATTTCGGATCGAGATCAAAACTTGGGCAACATCATAATATGGTGGGAGGAGTCATTTATTGACTTTTGAGTGAAATCCAATCGCTAGAAGTATGGAATACACCAACCACTCCAATTAGGAACGAACTGCCGTTGAACTTGAATTGTCCAATTTCTCACACCTATTGATTTCGGATCGAGCCCCAAACTTGGGCAACATCATAATATGGTGGGAGGAGTTATTTGGTGAGTTTTGAGTGAAATCCAATCGCTAGAAGTCTGGAATACACCAACCACTCCAATTAGGAACGAACTGCCGTGGAACTTGAATTGTCCAATTTCTCACACCTATTGATTTCGGATCGAGCCCAAAACTTGGGCAACATCATAATATGGTGGGAGGAGTGATTTAGCGAGTTTTGAGTGAAATCCAATCGCTAGAAGTATGGAATACACCAACCACTCCAATTAGGAACGAACTGCCGTTGAACTTGAATTGTCCAATTTCTCACACCTATTGATTTCGGATCGAGCCCAAAACTTGGGCAACATCATAATATGGTGGGAGGAGTCATTTGGTGAGTTTTGAGTGAAATCCAATTGCTAGAAGTATGGAATACACCAACCACTCCAATTAGGAACGAACTGCCGTTGAACTTGAATTGTCCAATTTGGAACACCTGTTGATTTCGGATCGAGCCCAAAACTTGGGCAACATCATAATATGATGGGAGGAGTCGTTTGGTGAGTTTTGAGTGAAATCCAATCGCTTGAAGTATGGAATACACCAACCACTTCAATTAGGAACGAACTGTCGTTGAACTTGAATTGTCCAATTTGGAACACCTATAGATTTCGGATCGAGACGAAAACTTGGGCAACATCATAATTTGGTGGGAGGAGTCATTTGGTGAGTTTTGAGTGAAATCCAATCGCTAGAAGTATGGAATACACCAACCACTCCAATTAGGAACGAACTGCCGTGGAAGTTGAATTGTCCAATTTCTCACACCTATTGATTTCGGATCGAGCCCAAAACTTGGGCAACATCATAATATGGTGGGAGGAGTCATTTGGTGAGTTTTGAGTGAAATCCAATCGCTAGAAGTATGGAATACACCAACCACTCCAATTAGGAACGAACTGCCGTGGAACTTGAATTGTCCAATTTCTCACAACTATTGATTTCGGATCGAGCCCAAAACTTGGGCAACATTATAATATGGTGGAAGGAGTCATTTGGTGAGTTTTGAGTGAAATCGAATCGCTAGAAGTTTGGAATACACCAACCACTCCAATTAGGAACGAACTGCCGTGGAACTTGAATTGTCCAATTTGGAACACCTATTGATTTCGGATCGAGCCCAAAACATGGGCAACATAATAATATGGTGGGAGGAGTCATTTGGTGAGTTTTGAGTGAAATCCAATCGCTTGAAGTATGGAATACACCAACCACTCCAATTAGGAACGAACTGTCGTTGAACTTGAATTGTCCAATTTGGAACACCTATAGATTTTGGATTGAGACGAAAACTTGGGCTGTTCATAATATGGTGGGAGGAGTCATTTGGTGAGTTTTGAGTGAAATCCAATCGCTAGAAGTATGGAATACAGCAACCACTCCCATTTGGAACGAACTGCCGTTGAACTTGAACTGTCCAATTTGGAACACCTATTGATTTCGGATCAGCCCAAAACTTGGGCAACATCATAATATGGTGGGAGGATTCATTTGGTGAGTTTTGAGTTAAATCCAATCGCTAGAAGTATGGAATACACCAACCACTCCAATTAGGAACGAACTGCCGTTGGAATTGAATTGTCCAATTTCGAACACCTAATGATTTCGGATCGTGCCCAAAACTTGGGCAACATCATAATATGGTGGGAGGAGTCATTTGGTTAGTTTTGAGTGAAATCCAATCGCTAGAAGTATGGAATACACCAACCACTCCAATTAGGAACGAACTGCTGTTGAACATGAATTGTCCAATTTCTCACACCTATTGATTTCGGATCGAGCCCAAAACTTGGGCAACATCATAATATGGTGGGAGGAGTCATTTGGTGAGTTTTGAGTGAAATCCAATCTCTAGAAGTGTGGAATACACCAACCACTCCAATTAGGAACGAACTGCCGTTGAACTTGAATTGTCCAATTTCTCACACCTATTGATTTCGGATCGAGCCCAAAACTTGGGCAACTTCATAATATGTTGGGAGGAGTCATTTGGTGAGTTTTGAGTGAAATCCAATCGCTAGGAGTATGGAATACACCAACCACTCCAATTAGGAACGCACTGCCGTTGAACTTGAATTGTCCAATTTGGAACACCTATTGATTTCGGATCGAGACCAAAACCTGGGCAACATCATAATAGGGTGGGAGGAGTCATTTGGTGAGTTTTGAGTGAAATCCAATCGCTAGAAGTGTGGAATAGCCAACCACTCCATTTAGGAACGAACTGCCGTTGAACTTGAATTGTCATATTTGGAACACCTATTGATTTCGGATCGAGCCCAAAACTTGGGCAACATCATAATATGGTGGAAGGAGTCATTTGGTGAGTTTTGAGTGAAATCCAATCGCTAGAAGTACGGAATACACCAACCACTCCAATTAGGAACGAACTGCCGTTGAACTTGAATTGTCCAATGTCTCACACCTATTGATTTCGGATCGAGCCCAAAACTTGGGCAACATCATAATATGGTGGGAGGAGTCATTTGGTGAGTTTTGAGTGAAATCCAATCGCTAGAAGTATGGAATACACCAACCACTCCAATTAGGAACGCACTACCGTTGAACTTGAATTGTCCAATTTGGAACACCTATTGATTTCGGATCGTGCCCAAAACTTGGGCAACATCATAATATGGTGGGAGGAGTCATTTGGTGAGTTTTGAGTGAAATCCAATCGCTAGAAGTACGGAATACACTAACCACTCCAATTAGGAACGAACTGCCGTTGAACTTGAATTGTCCAATGTCTCACACCTATTGATTTCGGATCGAGCCCAAAACTTGGGCAACATCATAATATGGTGGGAGGAGTCATTTGGTGAGTTTTGAGTGAAATCCAATCGCTAGAAGTATGGAATACACCAACCACTCCAATTAGGAACGAACTGCCGTTGAACTTGAATTGTCCACTTTCTCACACCTATTGATTTCGGATCGAGCCTCAAACTTGGGCAACATCATAATATGGTGGGAGGAGTCATTTAGTGAGTTTTGAGTGAAATCCAATTGCTAGAAGTATGGAATACACCAACCACTCCAATTAGGAACAAACTGCCGTTGAACTTGAATTGTCCAATTTGGAATACCTATTGATTTCGGATCGAGCCCAAAACTTGGGCAACATCGCAATATGGTGGGAGGAGTCATTTGGTGAGTTTTCAGTGAAATCCAATCGCTAGAAGTATGGAATACACCAACCACTCCAATTAGGAACGAACTGCCGTTGAACTTGAATTGTCCAATTTGAAACACCTATTGATTTCGGATCGAGACCAAAACCTGGGCAACATCATAATATGGTGGGAGGAGTCATTTAGTGAGTTTTGAGCGAAATCCAATCGCAAGAAGTATGGAATACACCAACCACTCCAATTAGGAATGAACTGCCGTTGAACTTGAATTGTCCAATTTCTCACACCTATTGATTTCGGATCGAGCCCAAAACTTGGGCAACAACATAATATGGTGGGAGGAGTCATTTGGTGAGTTTTGAGTGAAATCCGATCGCTAGAAGTATGGAATACACCGACCACTCCAATTAAGAACGAACTGCCGTTGAACTTGAATTGTCCAATTTGAAACACCTATTGACTTCGGATCGAGACCAAAACTTGGGCAACATCATAATATGGTGGGCGGAGTCATTTGGTGAGTTTTGAGTGAAATCCAATCGCTTGAAGTATGGAATACACCAACCACTCCAATTAGGAACGAACTGTCGTTGAACTTGAATTGTCCAATTTGGAACACCTATTGATTTCGGATCGAGACGAAAACTTGGGCAACATCATAATTTTGTGGGAGGAGTCATTTGGTGAGTTTTGAGTGAAATCCAATCGCTAGAAGTATGGAATACCCCAACCACTCCAATTAGGAACGAACTGCCGTTGAAATTGAATTGTCCAATTTCTCACACCTATTGATTTCGGATCGAGCCCCAAACTTGGGCAACATCATAATATGGTGGGAGGAGTTATTTGGTGAGTTTTGAGTGAAATCCAATCGCTAGAAGTATGGAATACACCAACCACTCCAATTAGGAACGAACTGCCGTTGAACTTGAATTGTCCAATTTCTCACACCTATTGATTTCGGATCGAGCCCCAAACTTGGGCAACTTCATAATATGGTGGGAGGAGTCATTTGGTGAGTTTTGAGTGAAATCCAATTGCTAGAAGTATGGAATACACCAACCACTCCAATTAGGAACGAACTGTCGTTGAACTTGAATTGTCCAATTTGGAACACCTATTGATTTCGGATCGAAACGAAAACTTGGGCAACATCATAATTTGGTGGGAGGAGTCATTTGGTGAGCTTTGAGTGAAATCCAATCGCTAGAAGTATGGAATACACCAACCACTCCAATTAGGAACGAACTGCCGTGGAACTTGAATTGTCCAATTTCTCACACCTATTGATTTCGGATCGAGCCCAAAACATGGGCAACATCATAATATGGTGGGAGGAGTCATTTGGTGAGTTTTGAGTGAAATCCAATCTCTAGAAGTATGGAATACACCAACCACTCCAATTAGGAACGAACTGCCGTGGAACTTGAATTGTCCAATTTGGAACACTTATTGATTTCGGATCGAGCCCAAAACTTGGGCAACATCATAATATGGTGGGAGGAGTTATTTGGTGAGTTTTGAGTGAAATCCAATCGCTGGAAGTATGGAATATACCGACCACTCCAATTAGGAACGAACTGCCGTTGAACTTGAACTGTCCAATTTCTCACCCCTATTGATTTCGGATCGAGCCCAAAACTTGGGCAACATCATAATATGGTGGGAGGAGTCATTTGGTGAGTTTTGAGTGAAATCCAATCGCTAGAAGTATGGAATACACCAACCACTCCAATTAGGAACGAACTGCCGTGGAACTTGAATTGTCCAATTTCTCACACCTATTGATTTCGGACCGAGCCCAAAACTTGGGCAACATTATAATATGATGGAAGGATTTATTTGGTGAGTTTTGTGTGAAATCCAATCGCTAGAAGTTTGGAATACACCAACCACTCCAATTAGGAACGAACTGCCGTGGAACTTGAATTGTCCAATTTGGAACACCTATTGATTTCGGATCGAGCCCAAAACTTGGGCAACATCATAATATGGTGGGAGGAGTCATTTGGTGAGTTTTGAGTGAAATCCAATTGCTAGAAGTATGGAATACACCGACCACTCCAATTAGGAACGAACTGCCGTTGAACTTGAATTGTCCAATTTGGAACACCTGTTGATTTCGGATCGAGCCCAAAACTTGGGCAACATCATAATATGATGGGAGGAGTCGTTTGGTGAGTTTTGAGTGAAATCCAATTGCTTGAAGTATGGAATACACCAACCACTCCAATTCGGAACGAACTGTCGTTGAACTTGAATTGTCCAAGTTGGAACACCTATTGATTTCGGATCGAGACGAAAACTTGGGCAACATCATAATTTTGTGGGAGGAGTCATTTGGTGAGTTTTGAGTGAAATCCAATCGCTAGAAGTATGGAATACACCAACCACTCCAATTAGGAACGAACTGTCGTTGAACTTGAATTGTCCAATTTGAAACACCTATTGATTTCGGATCGAGACCAAAACTTGGGCAACATCATAATATGGTGGGCGGAGTCATTTGGTGAGTTTTGAGTGAAATCCAATCGCTTGAAGTATGGAATACACCAACCACTCCAATTAGGAACGAACTGTCGTTGAACTTGAATTGTCCAATTTGGAACACCTATTGATTTCGGATCGAAACGAAAACTTGGGCAACATCATAATTTGGTGGGAGGAGTCATTTGGTGAGTTTTGAGTGAAATCCAATCGCTAGAAGTATGGAATACACCAACCACTCCAATTAGGAACGAACTGCCGTGGAACTTGAATTGTCCAATTTCTAACACCTATTGATTTCGGATCGAGCCCAAAACTTGGGCAACATCATAATATGGTGGGAGGAGTCATTTGGTGAGTTTTGAGTGAAATCCAATCGCTAGAAGTATGGAATACTCCAACCACTCCAATTAGGAACGAACTGCCGTTGAACTTGAATTGTCCAATTTCTCGCACCTATTGATTTCAGATCGAGCCCAAAACTTGGGCAACATCATAATATGGTGGGAGGAGTTATTTGGTGAGTTTTGAGTGAAATCCAATCGCTAGAAGTATGGAATATACCGACCACTCCAATTAGGAACGAACTGCCGTTGAACTTGAATTGTCCAATTTCTCACCCCTATTGATTTCGGATCGAGCCCAAAACTTGGGCAACATCATAATATGGTGGGAGGAGTCATTTGGTGAGTTTTGAGTGAAATCCAATCGCTAGAAGTATGGAATACACCAACCACTCCAATTAGGAACGAACTGCCGTGGAACTTGAATTGTCCAATTTCTCCCACCTATTGATTTCGGATCGAGCCCAAAACTTGGGCAACATTATAATATGGTGGAAGGAGTCATTTGGTGAGTTTTGAGTGAAATCCAATCGCTAGAAGTTTGGAATACACCAACCACTCCAATTAGGAACGAACTGCCGTGGAACTTGAATTGTCCAATTTGGAACACCTATTGATTTCGGATCCAGCCCAAAACTTGGGCAACATCATAATATGGTGGGAGGAGTCATTTGGTGAGTTTTGAGTGAAATCCAATTGCTAGAAGTATGGAATACACCGACCACTCCAATTAGGAACGAACTGCCGTTGAACTTGAATTGTCCAATTTGGAACACCTGTTGATTTCGGATCGAGCCCAAAACTTGGGCAACATCATAATATGATGGGAGGAGTCGTTTGGTGAGTTTTGAGTGAAATCCAATCGCTTGAAGTATGGAATACACCAACCACTCCAATTAGGAACGAACTGTCGTTGAACTTGAATTGTCCAATTTGGAACACCTATTGATTTTGGATCGAGACGAAAACTTGGGCTGTTCATAATATGGTGGGAGGAGTCATTTGGTGAGTTTTGAGTGAAATCCAATCGCTAGAAGTATGGAATACACCAACCACTCAAATTGGGAACGAACTGCCGTGGAACTTTAATTGTCCAATTTCTCACACCTATTGATTTCGGATCGAGCCCAAAACTTGGGCAACATCATAATATGGTGGGAGGAGTCGTTTGGTGAGTTTTGAGTGAAATCCAATCGCTAGAAGTATGGAATACACCAACCACTCCAATTAGGAACGAACTGCCATTGAACTTGAATTGTCCAATTTCGCACACCTATTGATTTCGGATCGAGCCCAAAACTTGGGAACATCATAATATGGTGGGAGGAGTCATTTGGTAAGTTTTGAGTAAAATCCAATCGCTAGAAGTATGGAATACACCAACCACTCCAATTAGGAACGTACTGCCGTTCAAATTGAATTGACCAATTTCTCACACGTATTGATTTCGGATCGAGCCCAAAACTTGGGCAACATCATAATATGGTGGGAGGAGTCATTTGGTGAGTTTTGAGTGAAATCCAATCGCTAGAAGTATGGAATACACCAACCACTCCAATTAGGAACGAACTGCCGTGGAACTTGAATTGTCCAATTTCTCACACCTATTGATTTCGGATCGAGCCCAAAACTTGGGCAACATCATAATATGGTGGGAGGAGTCATTTGGTGAGTTTTGAGTGAAATCCAATAGCTAGAAGTATGGAATACACCAACCACTCCAATTAGGAACGAAATGCCGTGGAACTTGAATTGTCCAATTTCTCACACCTATTGATTTCGGATCGAGCCCAAAACTTGGGCAACATTATAATATGGTGGAAGGAGTCATTTCGTGAGTTTCGAGTGAAATCCAATCGCTAGAAGTTTGGAATACACCAACCACTCCAATTAGGAACGAACTGCCGTGGAACTTGAATTGTCCAATTTGGAACACCTATTGATTTCGGATCGAGCCCAAAACTTGGGCAACATCATAATATGGTGGGAGGAGTCATTTGGTGAGTTTTGAGTGAAATCCAATTGCTAGAAGTATGGAATACACTAACCACTCCAATTAGGAACGAACTGCCGTTGAACTTGAATTGTCCAATTTCTCACACCTATTGATTTCGGATCGAGCCCAAAACTTGGGCAACATCATAATATGATGGGAGGACTCGTTTGGTGAGTTTTGAGTGAAATCCAATCGCTTGAAGTATGGAATACATCAACCACTCCAATTAGGAACGAACTGTCGTTGAAATTGAATTGTCCAATTTGGAACACCTATTGATTTTGAATCGAGACGAAAACTTGGGCTGTTCATAATATGGTGGGAGGAGTCATTTGGTGAGTTTTGAGTGAAATCCAATCGCTAGAAGTATGGAATACACCAACCACTCCAATTAGGAACGAACTGCCGTTGAACTTGAATTGTCCAATTTCTCACACCTATTGATTTCAGATCGAGCCCAAAACTTGGGCAACATCATAATATGATGGGAGGAGTCGTTTGGTGAGTTTTGAGTGAAATCCAATCGCTTGAAGTATGGAATACACCAACCACTCCAATTAGGAACGAACTGTCGTTGAACTTGAATTGTCCAATTTGGAACACCTATTGATTTTGAATCGAGACGAAAACTTGGGCTGTTCATAATATGGTGGGAGGAGTCATTTGGTGAGTTTTGAGTGAAATCCAATCGCTAGAAGTATGAAATACACCAACCACTCCAATTAGGAACGAACTGCCGTTGAACTTGAATTGTCCAATTTCTCACACCTATTGATTTCGGATCGAGCCCAAAACTTGGGCAACATCACAATATGGTGGGAGGAGTCATTTGGTGAGTTTTGAGTGAAATCCAATCGCTAGAAGTGTGGAATACACCAACCACTCCAATTAGGAACGAACTGCCGTTGAACTTGAATTGTCCAATTTCTCACTCCTATTGATTTCGGATCGAGCCCAAAGCTTGGGCAACATCATAACATGGTCGGAGGAGTCATTTGGTGAGTTTTCAGTGAAATCCAATCGCTAGAAGTATGGAATACACCAACCACTCCAATTAGGAACGAACTGCCGTTGAACTTGAATTGTCCAATTTGGAACACCTGTTGATTTCGGATCGAGCCCAAAACTTGGGCAACATCATAATCTGATGGGAGGAGTCGTTTGGTGAGTTTTGAGTGAAATCCAATCGCTTGAAGTATGGAATACACCAACCACTCCAATTAGGAACGAACTGCCGTTGAACTTGAATTGTCCAATTTGGAACACCTATTGATTTCGGATCGAGACGAAAACTTGGGCAACATCATAATTTGGTGGGAGGAGTCATTTGGTGAGTTTTGAGTGAAATCCAATCGCTTGAAGTATGGAATACACCAACCACTCCAATTAGGAACGAACTGCCGTTGAACTTGAATTGTCCAATTTCTCACACCTATTGATTTCAGATCGAGCCCAAAACTTGGGTAACATCATAATATGGTGGGAGGAGTTATTTGGTGAGTTTTGAGTGAAATCCAATCGCTAGAAGTATGGAATATACCGACCACTCCAATTAGGAACGAACTGCCGTTGAACTTGACTTGTCCAATTTCTCACACCTATTGATTTCGGATCGAGCCCAAAACTTGGGCAACATCATAATATGGTGGGAGGAGTCATTTGGTGAGTTTTGAGTGAAATCCAATCGCTAGAAGTATGGAATACACCAACCACTCCAATTAGGAACGAACTGCCGTGGAACTTGAATTGTCCAATTTCTCACACCTATTGATTTCGGATCGAGCCCAAAACTTGGGCAACATTATAATATGGTGGAAGGAGTCATTTGGTGAGTTTCGAGTGAAATCCAATCGCTAGAAGTTTGGAATACACCAACCACTCCAATTAGGAACGAACTGCCGTGGAACTTGAATTGTCCAATTTGGAACACCTATTGATTTCGGATCGAGCCCAAAACTTGGGCAACATCATAATATGGTGGGAGGAGTCATTTGGTGAGTTTTGAGTGAAATCCAATTGCTAGAAGTATGGAATACACCAACCACTCCAATTAGGAACGAACTGCCGTTGAACTTGAATTGTCCAATTTCTCACACCTATTGATTTCGGATCGAGCCCAAAACTTGGGCAACATCATAATATGGTGGGAGGAGTCATTTGGTGAGTTTTGAGTGAAATCCAATCGCTAGAAGTGTGGAATACACCAACCACTCCAATTAGGAACGAACTGCCGTGGAACTTGAATTGTCCAATTTCTCACACCTATTGATTTCGGATCGAGCCCAAAACTTGGGCAACATTATAATATGGTGGAAGGAGTCATTTGGTGAGTTTTGAGTGAAATCCAATCGCTAGGAGTTTGGAATACACCAACCACTCCAATTAGGAACGAACTGCCGTGGAACTTGAATTGTCCAATTTGGAACACCTATTGATTTCGGATCGAGCCCAAAACTTGGGCAACATCATAATATGGTGGGAGGAGTCATTTGGTGAGTTTTGAGTGAAATCCAATTGCTAGAAGTATGGAATACACCAACCACTCCAATTAGGAACGAACTGCCGTTGAACTTGAATTGTCCAATTTCTCACACCTATTGATTTCGGATCGAGCCCAAAACTTGGGCAACATCATAATATGGTGGGAGGAGTCATTTGGTGAGTTTTGAGTGAAATCCAATCGCTAGAAGTGTGGAATACACCAACCACTCCAATTAGGAACGAACTGCCGTGGAACTTGAATTGTCCAATTTCTCACACCTATTGATTTCGGATCGAGCCCAAAACTTGGGCAACATTATAATATGGTGGAAGGAGTCATTTGGTGAGTTTTGAGTGAAATCCAATCGCTAGAAGTTTGGAATACACCAACCACTCCAATTAGGAACGAACTGCCGTGGAACTTGAATTGTCCAATTTGGAACACCTATTGATTTCGAATCGAGCCCAAAACTTGGGCAACATCATAATATGGTGGGAGGAGTCATTTGGTGAGTTTTGAGTGAAATCCAATTGCTAGAAGTATGGAATACACCAACCACTCCAATTAGGAACGAACTGCCGTTGAACTTGAATTGTCCAATTTGGAACACCTGTTGATTTCGGATCGAGCCCAAAACTTGGGCAACATCATAATATGATGGGAGGAGTCGTTTGGTGAGTTTTGAATGAAATCCAATCGCTTGAAGTATGGAATACACCAACCACTCCAATTAGGAATGAACTGTCGTGGAACTTGAATTGTCCAATTTGGAACACCTATTGATTTCGGATCGAGCCCAAAACTTGGGCAACATCATAATATGGTGGGAGGAGTCATTTGGTGAGTTTTGAGTGAAATCCAATTGCTAGAAGTTTGGAATACACCAACCACTCCAATTAGGAACGAACTGCCGTTGAACTTGAATTGTCCAATTTGGAACACCTGTTGATTTCGGATCGAGCCCAAAACTTGGGCAACATCATAATATGATGGGAGGAGTCGTTTGGTGAGTTTTGAATGAAATCCAATCGCTTGAAGTGTGGAATACACCAACCACTCCAATTAGGAACGAACTGCCGATGAACTTGAATTGTCCAATTTCTCACACCTATTGATTTCGGATCGAGCCCAAAACTTGGGCAACATCATAATATGGTGGGAGGAGTCATTTGGTGAGTTTTGAGTGAAATCCAATCGCTAGAAGTATGGAATACACCAACCACTCCAATTAGGAACGAACTGCCGTGGAACTTGAATTGTCCAATTTCTCACACCTATTGATTTCGGATCGAGCCCAAAACTTGGGCAACATTATAATATGGTGGAAGGAGTCATTTGGTGAGTTTTGAGTGAAATCCAATCGCTAGAAGTTTGGAATACACCAACCACTCCAATTAGGAACGAACTGCCGTAGAACTTGAATTGTCCAATTTGGAACACCTATTGATTTCGGATCGAGCCCAAAACTTGGGCAACCTCATAATATGGTGGGAGGAGTCATTTGGTGAGTTTTGAGTGAAATCCAATTGCTAGAAGTATGGAATACACCAACCACTCCAATTAGGAACGAACTGCCGTTGAACTTGAATTGTCCAATTTCTCACACCTATTGATTTCGGATCGAGCCCAAAGCTTGGGCAACATCATAATATGGTGGGAGGAGTCATTTGGTGAGTTTTCAGTGAAATCCAATCGCTAGAAGTGTGGAATACACCAACCACTCCAATTAGGAACGAACTGCCGTGGAACTTGAATTGTCCAATTTCTCACACCTATTGATTTCGGATCGAGCCCAAAACTTGGGCAACATTATAATATGGTGGAAGGAGTCATTTGGTGAGTTTTGAGTAAAATCCAATCGCTAGAAGTTTGGAATACACCAACCACTCCAATTAGGAACGAACTGCCGTGGAACTTGAATTGTCCAATTTGGAACACCTATTGATTTCGGATCGAGCCCAAAACTTGGGCAACATCATAATATGGTGGGAGGAGTCATTTGGTGAGTTTTGAGTGAAATCCAATTGCTAGAAGTATGGAATACACCAACCACTCCAATTAGGAACGAACTGCCGTTGAACTTGAATTGTCCAATTTGGAACACCTGTTGATTTCGGATCGAGCCCAAAACTTGGGCAACATCATAATATGATGGGAGGAGTCGTTTGGTGAGTTTTGAGTGAAATCCAATCGCTTGAAGTATGGAATACACCAACCACTCCAATTAGGAACGAACTGTCGTTGAACTTGAATTGTCCAATTTGGAACACCTATTGATTTTGGATCGAGACGAAAACTTGGGCTGTTCATAGTATGGTGGGAGGAGTCATTTGGTGAGTTTTGAGTGAAATCCAATCGCTAGAAGTATGGAATACACCAACCACTCCAATTAGGAACGAACTGCCGATGAACTTGAATTGTCCAATTTCTCACACCTATTGATTTCGGATCGAGCCCAAAACTTGGGCAACATCATAATATGGTGGGAGGAGTCATTTGGTGAGTTTTGAGTGAAATCCAATCGCTAGAAGTATGGAATACACCAACCACTCCAATTAGGAACGAACTGCCGTGGAACTTGAATTGTCCAATTTCTCACACCTATTGATTTCGGATCGAGCCCAAAACTTTGGCAACATCATAATATGGTGGGAGGAGTCATTTGGTGAGTTTTGAGTGAAATCCAATCGCTAGAAGTATGGAATACACCAACCACTCCAATTAGGAACGAACTGCCGTGGAACTTGAATTGTCCAATTTCTCACACCTATTGATTTCGGATCGAGCCCAAAACTTTGGCAACATCATAATATGGTGGGAGGAGTCATTTGGTGTGTTTTGAGTGAAATCCAATCGCTAGAAGTATGGAATACACCAACCACTCCAATTAGGAACGAACTGCCGTTAAACTTGAATTGTCCAATTTGGAACACCTATTGATTTCGGATCGATCCCAAAACTTGGGCAACATCATAATATGATGGGAGGAGTCATTTGGTGAGTTTTGAGTGAAATCCAATCGCTAGAAGTATGGAATACACCAACCACTCCAATTAGGAACGAACTGCTGTTGAACTTGAATTGTCCAATTTCTCATACCTATTGATTTCGGATCGATCCTTAAACTTGGGCAACATCATAATATGATGGGAGGAGTCATTTGGTAAGTTTTGAGTGAAATCCAATCGCTAGAAGTATGGAATACACCAACCACTCCAATTAGGAACGAACTGCTGTTGAACTTGAATTGTCCAATTTCTCACACCTATTGATTTCGGATCGAGCCCAAAACTTGGGCAACATCATAATATGGTGGGAGGAGTCATTTGGTGAGTTTTGAGTGAAATCCAATCGCTAGAAGTATGGAATACACCAACCACTCCAATTAGGAACGAACTGCCGTTGAACTTGAATTGTCCAATTTCTCACACCTATTGATTTCGGATCGAGCCCAAAACTTGGGCAACTTCATAATATGTTGGGAGGAGTCATTTGGTGAGTTTTGAGTGAAATCCAATCGCTAGAAGTATGGAATACACCAACCACTCCAATTAGGAACGCACTGCCGTTGAAATTGAATTGTCCAATTTGGAACACCTATTGATTTCGGATCGAGCCCAAAACCTGGGCAACATCATAATAGGGTGGGAGGAGTCATTTGGTGAGTTTTGAGTGAAATCCAATCGCTAGAAGTGTGGAATAGACCAACCACTCCATTTAGGAACGACCTGCCGTTGAACTTGAATTGTCCAATTTGGAACACCAATTGATTTCGGATCAGGACCAAAACTTGGGCAACATCGTAATATGGTGGGAGGAGTCATTGGTGAGTTTTGAGTGAAATCCAATCACTAGAAGTATGGAATACACCAACCACTCCAATTAGGAACGAACTGCCGTTGAACTTGAATTGTCCATTTGGAACACCAATTGATTTCGGATCAGGACCAAAACTTGGGCAACATCGTAATATGGTGGGAGGAGTCATTTGGTGAGTTTTGAGTGAAATCCAATCGCTAGAAGTGTGGAATACACCAACCAATACAATTAGGAACGAACTGCCGTTGAACTTGAATTGTCCAATTTCTCACACCTATTGATTTCGGATCGAGCCCAAAACTTGGGCAACATCATAATATGGTGGGTGGAGTCATTTGGTGAGTTTTGAGTGAAATCCAATCGCTAGAAGTATGGAATACACCAAGTGATAAGTTCATAATTTCACACATTTGCATGCCTTCGTTACTTAGTAATTTTGTTTAGTTTCTCTTTATTTCAAGTCACTTACCTATGTTTGTGTGTTCTATAGGTTGAAGGCAGCAAGAGATTGCTTTTGAAGCAAAATGGTGCAAAACGTGCAAAAACTGGATATTGAGTTAGAAGTTCATTTCGGACTTATCTTCTTCATCCGAGCTTGGATTGGGCCAATACTTGTGTGGTTGGATCAGAGACATTCTGAACTTCAAAATGGATATCTTAAAGTCATATTTGGATTCAGCCAAACCCAATCCGTGAGCCCATCAAAATACACATCATGCTGACATGAGGATGAGCTGATGGATGCTTGGTCATGGTGAGCTAGGCATGAGCTATTGGTTTCTGGATGGATGCTTGATCATGCTGACATGAAGATGACCTATGGCTGCTGGTGGGATTTTTTAGTGCAGCAACCAATTCTGATTATCTAAATACAAGTGTTGTATGCATTAGTCATATTCAATTCAGAATTCCCCTTTCCTTCTCCCTATAAATACCACTTCCATTCCACATCCCAGACACAATTCACTTCATCCATTACTTCCATACACACATTCAGATTCACCACAAAGAGAGAGAGAGAGCTAGCTGCAAAGGAGGGAGAGCTGGGAGCTGTCCTGGAAACTACCTTGCTGCCACCAGCTAGTTCTTCTATTCTCTTTATTCTACCTATGTATTTCTTATCTTCTGTATTCATAATTATGTTTAACTAATCCATTTTGTTAGGGCTTAGGATGAAGCCCTAGTCATGAATATTCAATGTTATGGATGATTTCATAGTTAATTGATTTCCTTGCTTTCATTATCAAGTTGTTAATCTCCAGCTTATTATGTGCTTGATGTATGTTTTCTTGGAGTAGCTAACTAGGATTTTATGCATCTAGCACAGGTTGGGAAGGGGTTTAGATTCACCAATTCTACTCTCCTTTCACAAGCAACACATGAATGGCCTAAGAATCATTCAAGGGGTTAATAACCATAGGTTGACTAGGACAGATACCATGTTCTAGGACTTGTGTGATTATCATATTCTCAAGGAACTTAATGACTCTTATATGCTTTATTCTAAGTAGATACCATGCTTAGGTTGCATATTAGAGATCACGTGTTGTGTAGATACCATGCACAATTACATGCCTTAGGAGAATCATGCATCCTGCACCTAGATACCATAGGCTTGTATGCGATAATCTATTGTTAATGAAGCTTGAGTCAATTTCTATGCATTCATAACTTGGATAGGAAGACTAGTGGTAGATTCCAAGGCTCTAACACTTCTCAATCATTGTTTCACAACTTGTTCATTGCTGCCATTGTTTACTTCCAGCACTTCCATTTCATTCTCTTGTTTTCATTTAAACAACAAAAACCCCCCATTCGAGTGCGTGTGTGGTGCTAGGATTCTGTCCTAGACCTTGCCAATTGTTAGTTAGTTTGTTTCTTTGTTTTCAGTTTTTCCATCATTCTAAGTAGTTTAACTTGCAACCAAGTTACCATTCTCCGTGGGATCGACCTCGTATTTCATAAGCTATACTATAAATGGTTCGTGCACTTGCGAGAATTGAAGTTTCTATTTTTAATAACTCATTTTAGTTGTTAGGAATAGGCTCAACAAGTTTTTGGCGCCGTTGCCGGGGAACCGGTAACGATGGTGCTATAGTTAGATTACTTTGAGTGTTTTTGTTTTTGTTTTCGTTGGTTTTTATTTCTGTATTCTGTTTTTCTTTTTAGTTGTTATCTCCATTTGAAGGCACTAATTGGTTTCTTGTGTGTGCATATATGTCCGAATCTGATTCTGAGCCAATTTCACCAGGAACTTTTGCTGTACGTGTTGGTTTAAGGAGGAATTATAGTTCTTTAAGTGCTGAATCTGAAAGCTACGAATCTGAAGGTTCAAGCAAGATGGCAGAGATTCCAAACAACGACAATAATGATGAAGGAGGTGGTGCGCTTGTTGTCCAACCTAGGAAACCCCTGCGTGAATTTTCCATCCCCAAAGTCACTGATCAACCTTCGTGCATCGTCTATCCTCAACTCACAATTGACAGGTTTGAGCTTAGAAGTGGTATGATTCATCTTCTTCCAACTTATTATGGTAATACCACTGAGGATCCTTACATGCATGTTAAGCAATTCTTTGAAATATGTGCTACAATCAAAATTCAAGGACTTGATGATGAGCAGATTAAGATGAGGCTATTCCCATTCAGTTTAAAAGATAAGGCTAAGTCATGGTTATACTCTTTGCCTAATGCTTCAATTCGTACTTGGGATGAGCTTTCTAATAAGTTTTTGCAGAAATTCTTTCCAGCTCAAAAGACTAACAAGATTAGAAAGGAAATTCTTGGTTTCACACAAAGAGAAGGAGAAGCTTTTCATGAATGCTGGGAGAGGTACAAGGAGATGATGAGTTCTTGCCCACACCACAATATAGAGAGTTGGATGCAAATGCAATCTTTCTATGAAGGTTTGCTTGATTCCGAAAGGATGATGGTAGATGCAACAAGTGGAGAAGGACTGATGAACAAAACAGCAGATGAGGCTTTTACTCTCTTTGAATCTTTGAGTACCAACTCTCAACAATGGAGCTACAATAAAGGAAGAGGAGCTCCTATGAAAGCTGTGGTCTCTGAGGTAAGTACTAATAATGAGATTAATGCAAAACTTGATGTTATGTGTTCTTTGCTTCAACAGGCAGTGACTGGCCCTCTAGGAAGCAAAGAGGAAGTTCAAGACCAATCTTTTGCAAAGCACATGCTAGAGCAAGCAAATGCCCTTCAAGGAAGGAATCCTCAGAATGATCCTTACTCAAACACATACAATCCGGGGTGGAGAAATCATCCTAATTTCAGGTGGAGCAATAATTCAAATGTGCAACAATCTCAAGGACCTCCCCCAGGATTTCAAATACAACAAAGGCAATTCCAGCAAGCTCCCCAACAAGTACAAGAGCAAAGGGGTGATCAAATGGGAGAATTGCAAGACATGTTCAAGAAGTTCATGGGGCAACAGATGCAAACCAATCAGAATCTTCAAAATGCAGTGAACAAACTAGAAGTGCAAGTTGGGCAGATTGCATCCTCCATGAGCAATAGAGCATCCGGAACTTTTCCAAGCCAAACGGAGGTGAATCCAAGGCATCATGAGCAAGTTAAAGCAGTGCACATCTTGAGAAGTGGTAAACAAGTTGATAATAAGGTTGGAGATGCCAATGAAGAGCAAGAAGATGGAGAAAACGTGGAGATCATTCAGCCACCACAAGGGCAGCCCACAGGTTCCACCAAACAGCCCCTCAATTCTCTTGGAAAGAGCACAGGCCCTAAGGTATCATCTAATGCTAATCAAGTTCCAATTTCATCTAATGCTTTTAGGCCTATTGCACCCTTTCCCAGCAGGTTATCAAAGTCAAAGAAAGATCAAGGCTTGGATGAGATAATGGAAATATTCAAGAAAGTGCAAATCAACATCCCATTGCTCAATGCCATTGCTCAGATTCCAAAATATGCAAAATTTTTGAAGGATCTATGCACTAACAAGAGGAGATTCAAAGAGCATGAACAGGTTGCATTAAGTGAAGAGGTTAGTGCAGTCTTACAAAGAAAGCTACCTCCAAAGCTAAAGGATCCAGGTTCATTTTCTATACCTTGTATAGTTGGTGATTTTAAGTTTCAAAAAGCTTTGCTTGATCTTGGTGCATCCATTAACCTTATGCCATATCATGTTTATGAGAAACTTAACCTTGGTGAGTTGCAAGCCACATCTGTGAGCATTCAATTGGCAGATAGAACTATCAGGTACCCTAGGGGCATTCTAGAAGATGTTTTGGTGAAAGTAGAAGAGCTGATTTTGCCAGCTGATTTCTTGGTGTTGGAAATGGAAGAAGCACCAATTCATGACAATCAGTTACCACTCATTCTTGGTCGTCCATTCATGGCAACTGCCGGTGCAATTATTGATGTGAAGAAGGGTACATTGACTATGAACGTGTTTGATGAGACAATAGCATTCAAAGTGTTTGAAGCCTCCAAGTTTCCAAGTGATGAGCATGAAGTTTTCCAGCTTGATGCAATTGATAATATGGTGAAAGAAGCACTGCCAATGAGTTATTTGGAGCCTATTGAAGCATGCATCACACAAAGCATAAGGAAAGAAGAAGTGGACAGATTAGAGGCTGTGATCTCTCCTTTACTTCTTGAGCTTGTTTGCAGCATGGATAGCTACATAGAAGTGGGAAAGAGGTATGCAAACCAATTTGAATCTTTACCCGCACCTACTAATAAGGTTTTACCTTCTATTGTGCAGGCACCGGAGTTGGAATTAAAGCAATTGCCAACACACCTTAAATATGCTTATTTAGGTGAGAGTGAGACTCTACCTGTTATCATTGCCTCACACCTCGAACCAAATGATGAGAAGAAGCTTTTGAGGGTTCTAAAAGAGCACAAAACTGCGATTGGATGGAGCATTGCAGATATCAAAGGCATAAGCCCAACATCGTGCATGCATAGGATACTATTGGAGGACAATGCAGTGCCTAAGAGGGATGCCCAAAGACGTCTCAATCCAAACATGAAGGAGGTGGTAAGGAAAGAAGTAATGAAGCTTTTAGATGTTGGTATTATTTACCCTATTTCTGACAGTAAATGGGTGAGCCCAATACAAGTTGTCCCCAAGAAATCAGGTATCACAGTGGTGAAGAATAAAGCAAACGAGCTTGTACCAACACGGATGACCACGGGCTGGAGAGTTTGCATTGATTATAGGAAGCTCAACACAGCAACAAGCAAGGATCACTTCCCTCTTCCATTTATTGATCAAATGCTTGAGAGATTGGCTGGCCATAGCCACTATTGCTTCCTTGATGGATATTCAGGTTACAACCAAATCGCCATAGCCCCAGAAGATCAAGAGAAGACAACCTTCACATGTCCCTTTGGTACTTTTGCTTATAGGAGGATGCCCTTTGGTCTTTGCAACGCCCCAGCCACTTTCCAAAGGTGCATGATGAGCATTTTCTCCGACATGGTAGAAAGGTTTATTGAGGTATTCATGGATGACTTCTCTGTCTTTGGTGATTCTTTTGATCAATGTTTGCATAACTTATCTAAGGTGTTGGCTAGATGTGAACAAAATAACCTTGTGCTTAATTGGGAAAAATGTCATTTTATGGTTAACCAAGGCATAGTTCTTGGTCATGTCATCTCTAGTAATGGAATTGAGGTAGATAAAGCTAAGATTGATTTGATTGCTTCTATGCCCTCACCTACTTCTGTCAAAGAAGTACGTTCTTTCCTTGGCCATGCAGGTTTCTATAGGCGTTTCATTAAAGATTTTTCTAAGATTGCAAGGCCTTTGTGCAATCTCCTTGCCAAGGACATGGATTTTGTGTTTGATCA
The DNA here is from genome assembly GCF_965620075.1 of Prunus avium. NCBI lineage: Eukaryota > Viridiplantae > Streptophyta > Magnoliopsida > Rosales > Rosaceae > Prunus > Prunus avium. Next base: position 8,571,915 of record NC_142287.1, on the reverse strand, counting down.
AAACTGTGAGAATGCTTTCAATGCTTTGAAAATGATGCTCACAACTGCCCCAATCATTATGCCACCGGATTGGAGCTTGCCTTTTGAACTGATGTGTGACGCCTCAGATTATGCTGTTGGAGCTGTTTTGGGGCAGCGAGTTGATAAGAAGCCACATGCCATCTACTATGCTAGTAGAACCCTCAACGATGCCCAACTCAACTATTCCACCACAGAGAAGGAGTTATTAGCTGTCATATTTGCTTTAGAGAAGTTCAGATCTTATTTGATTACTAACAAGGTCATTGTTTACACTGATCATGCAGCATTGAAATACTTGTTAGCTAAAAAGGATGCCAAGCCACGCCTCATTAGATGGATCCTCTTGTTGCAAGAGTTTGACTTGGAGATAAAAGATAAGAAAGGAAGTGAGAATGTGGTGGCTGATCACTTGAGTAGATTGGTGCATGTATCTAATGAAGAGGAGGATTCACTGCCATTGCGTGAAAGCTTCCCTGATGAGCAACTCTTCTCTATTTGTGCTTTGAATTCTCTTAATCCATTGCCTTGGTTTGCTGATATTGTTAACTACTTATGCACTAACGAACTCCCTACAGGGTTATCTACATTCCAACGTGACAAGCTTAGGAAACAAGCAAGATACTACTTTTGGGATGATCCATACCTATTCAAGCATTGTCCGGACCAAGTAATTCGAAGGTGTGTGCCTGAAGGTGATTTTAAGAGCATTCTAGAGTTTTGTCACTCCCATGCATGTGGAGGCCATTTTGGAGCAAAGAAGACTGCCAACAAAGTGCTACAATCAGGTTTCTTTTGGCCTACCCTTTTTAAGGATGCTTATACATTTTGTGCTTCATGTGATAGATGCCAACGGATGGGTAATTTGCATGCTAGAAATCAGATGCCTCTCACTAATATCTTAGTCATTGATATATTTGATGTTTGGGGAATTGATTTCATGGGCCCTTTTCCTACTTCTTATGGATTTGAATATATATTAGTTGCTGTCGATTATGTTTCCAAATGGGTGGAAGCCATTGCCACTAGAACTAATGATGCTAAGATTGTGATCAGTTTTCTCAGAGGAAATATTTTTACAAGGTTTGGCACACCAAGAGCAATCATTAGTGATGGTGGCTCCCATTTTGTTAACCAAGCTTTTGCAGCACTCTTGAAGAAGTATGGAATCAAGCATAAGGTGGCAACACCCTACCATCCTCAAACTAGTGGGCAGGTTGAGATAAGCAATAGGGAGATTAAGCACATACTTGAGAAGACAGTGAACACCACAAGGAAGGATTGGTACATGCGTTTGGAGGATGCATTGTGGGCTTATAGGACAGCTTATAAGACCCCCATAGGTATGTCTCCATATAGACTTGTTTTTGGTAAACCTTGTCACTTACCAGTGGAGCTTGAGCACAGGGCTTATTGGGCGATCAAGGCATTCAATTTTGACATGAAAGCTGCTGGTGAAAAGAGGAGGCTTCAACTCAATGAGTTGGAGGAGTTGCGACATGAGGCGTATGAGAACGCTAAGCTTTATAAGGAGAAAACAAAGCAGTATCATGACAAGAAGATTCTTAGGAAGACGTTTGAGGAAGGGCAGAAGGTTCTCTTATTCAATTCACGCCTTAAGCTCTTCCCAGGTAAGCTTCGTTCTCGGTGGATTGGCCCTTTTGTTATTACTAATGTGTTTGATCATGGCGCAGTGGAGATTCAAAATATTAAGGATGGCAGCACCTTCAAGGTGAACGGACATCGGTTGAAACCTTACTTTGATGCCAACTTTGATGCCAATATTGAGTCTCAAGCACTCAAGGAGCCTCCACCACTCTCTTGAAGCTCACCAAAGTTTGGACGTCCGGCTGAAGACATAAAACTTAGCGCTTCTTGGGAGGCAACCCAAGGTGATGAGGAGAAGATAGAACGTGCAAGGAGCTTGCTTGCGTCCTAATCGCTTCAAAGGGGAGTTGTTTTCTGAACTCTAACATTTGGTTATGTCTTTTCCTTATCTTCTTTCCTTTCATTTATGAGGCATTGCTTGTTCTTATACTCTAAACATTGAGGACAATGTTTCATTTAAGTTTGGGGGGAAGGATTCAGTTATGTTGTTTTATTGTCAAATTTTAAAAATTTTAAGTGTGTCTAGTGTCTAATAACGCAGGATTTTGTGTGTTGTTTCGTTATCCTTCCAAACACCTATGATAAGACTTGGATTTAATACTAATATGGTTTTTTCAGAAATTGATAGTCATTGTTTAAGGCCTATGTGTGATTCTGAGTGAACTTTGTCTTGCATGCCATCCTTGCACTTATTGAGCACTTTGCCAAGTTAGTCCAATTTCTTGCTACTTGGAGATGTTATGCAATTCTGCTTATTTCATGATCTTGGTTTCATGCTCTAGAACTTATTTGAATATCTCTTGAGACATTCTGTTGCCATACAATGCTTAGGAAGTGATTTAGGCCATGTTTAAATCGTTTGAGCCTTTCTAACCATCCCTCTACATGTATTCATCCCTAGTCAATCCATTTGAGCCTACGTTAAGCCTTTCTTTGTGTAAACCATTTCTACCATAATAAATCTCTGTTTCTTATCTTTACCTATTCTTTGAGCAATTAAAGCTATCTTTAAAGGAGAGTCATAAAGATTGCAAGGTTTTTGGAGCAAAAGTGAGTCATTAGTGCTGTAACCCAAGTGTTGAAAAGAAATAAGTTTTGGGGTATTGTTAACTAATCAAAAGAGGTAATGAAGTGTGACCAATGTAGTCACGGCCCTAGGGTGTTATAAGGAAAGATCATGGTGATCTAGGGTAAAGAGCCACAAAATTAGGCCAAATAACACATTTGAAGGTGCTGAAATTATGTTGAAAATCTGCTCATGTATGTGTTCCTTGCTTGTTACAAAGTTCAGTAATCTCTCATGCTTTTACCTATGCTTTAGTTGTGCTCAAAATGTTGTTATATCTCCATGTCTCCTCTTTCATTCAACCACTACCCTAAGCCTCATTACAACCCTTGTAAAGTCCTTTTGATCCTTGGTAATGTGTGGTATTACTGTGGAGAGCTGATTTCATAATGAGCTTATGGGGCTCGAAATTCTTGATTGTGCTTTAAGTGTGTGCGCATGTACTTATTTGAGTTGCAGGTGTTGTTCTGATTTGGCATTCACACACTACACTTAAGGATGTCATTGTAAGCTTTGCACACTCTTGAATCATGTGTGGAACTTAGATTGTGATTGTTGTGTTTCTTTGGAACCATATACTTTGATGATTCTTTGAGGATATTGTTTGGAAGGCTAGCTGCTTATTTTCTGTTTTCTAAGTTGTAGTTTTATTTTGTTTGCTCGAGGACTAGCAAAGTCTAAGTTTGGGGGTATTTGATAAGTTCATAATTTCACACATTTGCATGCCTTCGTTACTTAGTAATTTTGTTTAGTTTCTCTTTATTTCAAGTCACTTACCTATGTTTGTGTGTTCTATAGGTTGAAGGCAGCAAGAGATTGCTTTTGAAGCAAAATGGTGCAAAACGTGCAAAAACTGGATATTGAGTTAGAAGTTCATTTCGGACTTATCTTCTTCATCCGAGCTTGGATTGGGCCAATACTTGTGTGGTTGGATCAGAGACATTCTGAACTTCAAAATGGATATCTTAAAGTCATATTTGGATTCAGCCAAACCCAATCCGTGAGCCCATCAAAATACACATCATGCTGACATGAGGATGAGCTGATGGATGCTTGGTCATGGTGAGCTAGGCATGAGCTATTGGTTTCTGGATGGATGCTTGATCATGCTGACATGAAGATGACCTATGGCTGCTGGTGGGATTTTTTAGTGCAGCAACCAATTCTGATTATCTAAATACAAGTGTTGTATGCATTAGTCATATTCAATTCAGAATTCCCCTTTCCTTCTCCCTATAAATACCACTTCCATTCCACATCCCAGACACAATTCACTTCATCCATTACTTCCATACACACATTCAGATTCACCACAAAGAGAGAGAGAGAGCTAGCTGCAAAGGAGGGAGAGCTGGGAGCTGTCCTGGAAACTACCTTGCTGCCACCAGCTAGTTCTTCTATTCTCTTTATTCTACCTATGTATTTCTTATCTTCTGTATTCATAATTATGTTTAACTAATCCATTTTGTTAGGGCTTAGGATGAAGCCCTAGTCATGAATATTCAATGTTATGGATGATTTCATAGTTAATTGATTTCCTTGCTTTCATTATCAAGTTGTTAATCTCCAGCTTATTATGTGCTTGATGTATGTTTTCTTGGAGTAGCTAACTAGGATTTTATGCATCTAGCACAGGTTGGGAAGGGGTTTAGATTCACCAATTCTACTCTCCTTTCACAAGCAACACATGAATGGCCTAAGAATCATTCAAGGGGTTAATAACCATAGGTTGACTAGGACAGATACCATGTTCTAGGACTTGTGTGATTATCATATTCTCAAGGAACTTAATGACTCTTATATGCTTTATTCTAAGTAGATACCATGCTTAGGTTGCATATTAGAGATCACGTGTTGTGTAGATACCATGCACAATTACATGCCTTAGGAGAATCATGCATCCTGCACCTAGATACCATAGGCTTGTATGCGATAATCTATTGTTAATGAAGCTTGAGTCAATTTCTATGCATTCATAACTTGGATAGGAAGACTAGTGGTAGATTCCAAGGCTCTAACACTTCTCAATCATTGTTTCACAACTTGTTCATTGCTGCCATTGTTTACTTCCAGCACTTCCATTTCATTCTCTTGTTTTCATTTAAACAACAAAAACCCCCCATTCGAGTGCGTGTGTGGTGCTAGGATTCTGTCCTAGACCTTGCCAATTGTTAGTTAGTTTGTTTCTTTGTTTTCAGTTTTTCCATCATTCTAAGTAGTTTAACTTGCAACCAAGTTACCATTCTCCGTGGGATCGACCTCGTATTTCATAAGCTATACTATAAATGGTTCGTGCACTTGCGAGAATTGAAGTTTCTATTTTTAATAACTCATTTTAGTTGTTAGGAATAGGCTCAACACCAAGCACCCCAATTACGAACGAATTGCCGTTGAACTTGAATTGTCCAATTTGGAACACCTATTGATTTTGGATCGAGCCCAAAACTTGGGCAACATCATAATATGGTGGGAGGAGTCATTTGGTGAGTTTTGAGTGAAATCCAATCGCTAGAAGTATGGAATACCCCAACCACTCCAATTAGGAATGCACTGCCGTTGAACTTGAATTGTCCAATTTGGAACCCCTATTGATTTCAGATCGTGCCCAAAATTTGGGCAACATCATAGTATGGTCGGAGGAGTCATTTGGTGAGTTTTGAGTGAAATCCAATCGCCAGAAGTATGGAATACACCAACCACTCCAATTAGGAACGAACTGCCGTTGAACATGAATGGTCCAATTTGGAACACCTATTGATTTCGGATCGATCCCAAAACTTGGGCAACATCATAATATGATGTGAGGAGTCATTTGGTGAGTTTTGAGTGAAATCCAATCGCTAGAAGTATGGAATACACCAACCACTCCAACTAGGAACGAACTGCTGTTGAACTTGAATTGTCCAATTTCTCACACCTATTGATTTCAGATCGAGCCCAAAACTTGGGCAACATCATAATATGGTGGGAGGAGTCATTTGGTGAGTTTTGAGTGAAATCCAATCGCTAGAAGTATGGAATACACCAACCACTCCAATTACGAACGAACTGCCGTTGAACTTGAATTGTCCAATTTCTCACACCTATTGATTTCGGTTCGAGCCCAAAACTTGGGCAACTTCATAATATGTTGGGAGGAGTCATTTGGTGAGTTTTGGGTGAAATCCAATCGCTAGAAGTATGGAATACACCAACCACTCCAATTAGGAACGAACTGCCGTTGAACTTGAATTGTCCAATTTGGAACACCTATTGATTTCGGATCGAGCCCAAAACCTGGGCAACATCATAATAGGGTGGGAGGAGTCATTTGGTGAGTTTTGAGTGAAATCCAATCGCTAGAAGTGTGGAATAGACCAACCACTCCATTTAGGAAGGAACTGCCGTTGAACTTGAATTGTCATATTTGGAACACCTATTGATTTCGGATCGAGCCCAAAACTTGGGCAACATCATAATATGGTGGGTGGAGTCATTTGGTCAGTTCTGAGTGAAATCCAATCGCTAGAAGTATGGAATACACCAACCACTCCAATTAGGAACGAACTCCCGTTGAACTTGAATTGTCCAATTTGGAACAATTATTGATTTCGGATCGAGCCCAAAACTTGGGCAACATCATAATATGGTGGGAGGAGTCCTTTGATGAGTTTTGAGTGAAATCCAATCGCTAGAAGTATGGAATACACCAACCTCTCCAATTAGGAACGAACTGCCGTTGAACTTGAATTGTCCAATTTCTCACACCCATTGATTTCGGATGGAACCCCAAACTTGTGCAACATCATAATATGGTGGGAGGAGTCATTTGGTGAGTTTTGAGTGAAATTCAATCGCTAGAAGTGTGGAATACACCAACCACTCCAATTAGGAACGAACTGCCGTCGAACTTGAATTGTCCAATTTCTCACACCAATTGATTTCGGATCGAGCCCCAAACTTGGGCAACATCATAATATGGTGGGAAGAGTCATTTGGTGAGTTTTGAGTGAAATCCAATCGCTAGAAGTGTGGAATACACCAACCACTCCAATTAGGAACGAACTGCCGTTGAACTTGAATTGTCCAATTTCTCAGACCTATTGATTTCGGATCGATCCCAAAATTTGGGCAACATCATAATATGATGGGAAGAGTCATTTGGTGAGTTTTGAGTGAAATCCAATTGCTAGAAGTGTGGAATACACCAACCACTCCAATTAGGAACGAACTGCCCTTGAAATTGAATTGTCCAATTTGGAACACCTATTGATTTCGGATCGAGCCCAAAACTTGGGCGACATCATAATATGGTGGGAGGAGTCATTTGGTGAGTTTTGAGTGAAATCCAATCACTAGAAGTATGGAATACACCAACCACTCCAATTAGGAACGAACTGCCGTTGAACATGAATGGTCCAATTTGGAACACCTATTGATTTCGGATCGATCCCAAAACTTGGGCAACATCATAATATGATGTGAGGAGTCATTTGGTGAGTTTTGAGTGAAATCCAATCGCTAGAAGTATGGAATACACCAACCACTCCAACTAGGAACGAACTGCTGTTGAACTTGAATTGTCCAATTTCTCACACCTATTGATTTCAGATCGAGCCCAAAACTTGGGCAACATCATAATATGGTGGGAGGAGTCATTTGGTGAGTTTTGAGTGAAATCCAATCGCTAGAAGTATGAAATACACCAACCACTCCAATTACGAACGAACTGCCGTTGAACTTGAATTGTCCAATTTCTCACACCTATTGATTTCGGTTCGAGCAAAAAACTTGGGCAACTTCATAATATGTTGGGAGGAGTCATTTGGTGAGTTTTGGGTGAAATCCAATCGCTAGAAGTACGGAATACACCAACCACTCCAATTAGGAACGAACTGCCGTTGAACTTGAATTGTCCAATTTGGAACACCTATTGATTTCGGATCGAGCCCAAAACCTGGGCAACATCATAATAGGGTGGGAGGAGTCATTTGGTGAGTTTTGAGTGAAATCCAATCACTAGAAGTATGGAATACACCAACCACTCCAATTAGGAACGAACTGCCGTTGAACTTGAATTGTCCAATTTGGAACACCTATTGATTTCGGATCGAGACCAAAACTTGGGCAACATCATAATATGGTGGGAGGAGTCATTTAGTGAGTTTTGAGTGAAATCCAATCGCTAGAAGTATGGAATACACCAACCACTCCAATTAGGAACGAACTGCCGTTGAACTTGAATTGTCCAATTTCCCACACCTATTGATTTCGGATCGAGCCCAAAACTAGGGCAACATCATAATATGGTGGGAGGAGTCATTCGGTGAGTTTTGAGTGAAATCCAATCGCAAGAAGTATGGAATACACCAACCAGTCCAATTAGGAACGAACTGCCGTTGAACTTGAATTGTCCAATTTGGAACACCTATTGATTTCGGATCGTGCCCAAAACTTGGGCAACATCATAATATGGTGGGAGTAGTCATTTGGTGAGTTTTGATTGAAATCCAATCGCTAGAAGTATGGAATACACCAACCACTCCAATTAGGAACGAACTGCCGTTGAACTTGAATTGTCCAATTTCTCACACCAATTGTTTTCGGACCGAGCCCCAAACTTGGGCAACATCATAATATGGTGTTGGGAGTCATTTGGTGAGTTTTGAGTGAAATCCAATCGCTAGAAGTATGGAATATGCCAACCACTCCAATTACGAACGAACTGCCGTTGAACTTGAATTGTCCAATTTCTCACACCTATTGATTTCGGATCGAGCCCAAAACTTGGGCAACATCATAATATGGGGAGGAGTCATTTGGTGAGTTTTGAGTGAAATCCAATCGCTAGAAGTATGGAATACACCAACCACTCCAATTAGGAACGAACTGCCGTTGGAATTGAATTGTCCAATTTCGAACACCTAATGATTTCGGATCGAGCCCAAAACTTGGGCAACATCATAATATCGTGGGAGGAGTCATTTGGTGAGTTTTGAGTGAAATCCAATCGCTAGAAGTACGGAATACACCAACCACTCCAATTAGGAACGAACTGCCGTTGAACTTGAATTGTCCAATTTCGAACACCTATTGATTTCGGATCGTGCCCAAAACTTGGGCAACATCATAATATGGTGGGAGGAGTCATTTGGTGAGTTTTGAGTGAAATCCAATCGCTAGAAGTATGGAATACACCAACCACTCCAATTAGGAACGAACTGCCGTTGAACTTGAATTGTCCAATTTCTCACACCTATTGATTTCGGATCGAGCCCCAAACTTGGGCAACATCATAATATATTGGGAGGAGTCATTTGGTGAGTTTTGAGTGAAATCCAGTCTTTAGAAGTATGGAATACACCAACCACTCCAATTAGGAACGAACTGCCGTTGAACTTCAATTGTCGAATTTCTCACACCTATTGATTTCGGATCGAGCCCAAAACTTGGGCAACATCATAATATGTTGGGAGGAGTCATTTAGTGAGTTTTGAGTGAAATCCGATCGCTAGAAGTATGGAATACACCAACCACTCCAATTAGGAACGAACTGCCGTTGGAATTGAATTGTCCAATTTCGAACACCTAATGATTTCGGATCGTGCCCAAAACTTGGGCAACATCATAATATGGTGGGAGGAGTCATTTGGTTAGTTTTGAGTGAAATCCAATCGCTAGAAGTATGGAATACACCAACCACTCCAATTAGGAACGAACTGCCGTTGAACTTGAATTGTCCAATTTCCCACACCTATAGATTTCGGATCGAGCCCAAAACTAGGGCAACATCCTAATACGGTGGGAGGAGTCATTTGGTGAGTTTTGAGTGAAATCCAATCGCAAGAAGTATGGAATACACCAACCACTCCAATTAGGAACGAACTGCCGTTGAACTTGAATTGTCCAATTTGGAACACCTATTGATTTCGGATCGTGCCCAAAACTTGGGCAACATCATAATATGGTGGGAGTAGTCATTTGGTGAGTTTTGAGTGAAATCCAATCGCTAGAAGTATGGAATACACCAACCACTCCAATTAGGGACGATCTGCCATTGAACTTGAATTGTCCAATTTGGAACACCTATCGATTTCGGATCGAGCCCAAAACTTGGGCAACATCATAATATGGTGGGGGGAGTCATTTGGTGAGTTTTGAGTGAAATCCAATCGCTAGAAGTATGGAATACACCAACCACCCCAATTAGGAACGATCTGCCATTGAACTTGAATTGTCCAATTTGGAACACCTATTGATTTCGGATCGTGCCCAAAACTTGGGCAACATCATAATATGGTGGGAGTAGTCGTTTGGTGAGTTTTGAGTGAAATCCAATCGCTAGAAGTATGGAATACACCAACCACTCCAATTAGGAACGATCTGCCATTGAACTTGAATTGTCCAATTTGGAACACCTATCGATTTCGGATCGAGCCCAAAACATGGGCAACATCATAATATGGTGCGGGGAGTCATTTGGTGAGTTTTGAGTGAAATCCAATCGCTAGAAGTATGGAATACACCAACCACTCCAATTAGGAACGAACTGCCGTTGAAATTGAATTGTCCAATTTCTCACACCAATTGTTTTCGGACCGAGCCCCAAACTTGGCCAACATCATAATATATTGGGAGGAGTCATTTGGTGAGTTTTGAGTGAAATCCAATCTTTAGAAGTACGGAATACACCAACCACTCCAATTAGGAACGAACTGCCGTTGAACTTGAATTGTCCAATTTGGAACACCTATTGATTTCGGATCGAGCCCAAAATTTGGGCAACATCATAATATGATGGGAGGAGTCATTTGGTGAGTTTTGAGTGAAATCCAATCGCTAGAAGTGTGGAATACACCAACCACTCCAATTAGGAACGATCTGCCATTGAACTTGAATTGTCCAATTTGGAACACCTATTGATTTCGGATCGTGCCCAAAACTTGGGCAACATCATAATATGGTGGGAGTAGTGATTTGGTGAGTTTTGAGTGAAATCCAATCGCTAGAAGTATGGAATACACCAACCACTCCAATTAGGAACGATCTGCCATTGAACTTGAATTGTCCAATTTGGAACACCTATCGATTTCGGATCGAGCCCAAAACTTGGGCAACATCATAATATGGTGGGGGGGAGTCATTTGGTGAGTTTTGAGTGAAATCAAATCGCTAGAAGTATGGAATACACCAACCACTCCAATTAGGAACGAACTGCCGTTGAACTTGAATTGTCCAATTTCTCACACCAATTGTTTTCGGACCGAGCCCCAAACTTGGGCAACATCATAATATGGTGGGAGGAGTCATTTGGTGAGTTTTGAGTGAAATCCAATCGCTAGAAGTATGGAATACACCAACCACTCCAATTAGGAACGAACTGCCGTTGAACTTGAATTCTCCACTTTCAAACACCTATTGATTTCGGATCGAGCCCAAAACTTGGGCAACATCATAATATGGTGGGAGGTGTCATTTGGTGAGTTTTGAGTGAAATCCAATCGCTAGAAGTATGGAATACACCAACCACTCCAATTAGGAACGAATTGCCGTTGAACTTGAATTGTCCAATTTGGAACACCAATTGATTTCGGATCGAGCCCAAAACTTGGGCAACGTCATAATATGGTGGGAGGAGTCATTTGGTGAGTTTCGAGTGAAATCCAATCGCTAGAAGTATGGAATACACCAACCACTCCAATTAGGAACGAACTGTCGTTGAACTTGAATTGTCCAATTTGGAACACTTATTGATTTCGGATCGAGCCCAAAACTTGGGCAACATCATAATATGGTGGGAGGAGTCATTTGGTGAGTTTTGAGTTAAATCCAATCGCTAGAAGTATGGAATACACCAACCACTCCAATAAGGAACGAACTGCCGTTGAACTTGAATTGTCCAATTTCTCACACCTATTGATTTCGGATCGAGCCCCAAACTTGGGCAACATCATAATATGGTGGGAGGAGTCATTTGATGAGTTTTGAGTGAAATCCAATCGCTAGAAATAGGGAATACACCAACCACTCCAATTAGGAACGAACTGCCGTTGAACTTGAATTGTCCGATTTCTCACAACTATTGATTTCGGATCGAGCCCAAAATTTGGGCAACATCATAATATGATGGGAGGAGTCATTTGGTGAGTTTTGAGTGAAATCCAATCTTTAGAAGTATGGAATACACCAACCACTCCAATTAGGAACGAACTGCCGTTGAACTTGAATTGTCCAATTTCTCACACCTATTGATTTCGGATCGAGCCCAAAACTTGGGCAACAGCATAATATGGTGGGAGGATTCATTTGGTGAGTTTTGAGTGAAATCCAATCGCTAGAAGTATGGAATACACCAACCACTCCAATTAGGAACGAACTGCCGTTGGAATTGAATTGTCCAATTTCGAACACCTAATGATTTCGGATCGTGCCCAAAACTTGGTCAACATCATAATATGGTGGGAGGAGTCATTTGGTGAGTTTTGAGTGAAATCCAATCATTAGAAGTATGGAATACACCAACCACTCCAATTAGGAACGAACTGCCGTTGAACTTGAATTGTCCAATTTCTCACACCTATTGATTTCGGATCGATCCCAAAATTTGGGCAACATCATAATATGATGGGAGGAGTCATTTGGTGAGTTTTGAGTGAAATCCAATCTTTAGAAGTATGGAATACACCAACCACTCCAATTAGGAACGAACTGCCGTTGAACTTCAATTGTCCAATTTCTCACACCTATTGATTTCGGATCGAGCCCAAAACTTGGGCAACATCATAATATGGTGGGAGGAGTCATTTGGTGAGTTTTGAGTGAAATCCAATCGCTAGAAGTATGGAATACACCAACCACTCCAATTAGGAACGAACTGCCGTTGGAATTGAATTGTCCAATTTCGAACACCTAATGATTTCGGATCGAGCCCAATACTTGTGCAACATCATAATATCGTGGGAGGAGTCATTTGGTGAGTTTTGAGTGAAATCCAATCGTTAGAAGTATGGAATACACCAACCACTCCAATTGGGAACGAACTGCCGTTGAACTTGAATTGTCGAATTTCTCACACCTATTGATTTCGGATCGAGCCCAAAATTTGGGCAACATCATAATAAGATGGGAGGAGTCATTTGGTGAGTTTTGAGTGAAATCCAATCCCTAGAAGTATGGAATACACCAACCACTCCAATTGGGAACGAACTGCCGTTGAACTTGAATTGTCCAATTTCTCACACCTATTGATTTCGGATCGAGCCCCAAACTTGGGCAACATCATAATATGGTGGGAGTAGTCATTTGGTGAGTTTTGAGTGAAATCCAATCGCTAGAAGTATGGAATACGCCAACCACTCCAATTAGGAACGAACTGCCGTCGAACTTGAATTGTCCAATTTCTCACACCCATTGATTTCGGATCAAGCCCAAAACTTCGGCAACATCATAATATGGTGGGGGGAGTCATTTGGTTAGTTTTGAGTAAAATCCAATCGCTAGAAGTATGGATTACACCAACCACTCCAATTAGGAACAAACTGCCTTTGAACTTGAATTGTCCAATTTGGAACACCTGTTGATTTCGGATCGAGCCCAAAACTTGAGTAACATCATAATATGGTGGGAGGAGTCATTTGGTGAGTTTTGAGTGAAATCCAATCGCTAGAAGTATGGAATACACCAACCACTCCAATTAGGAAGGAACTGCCGTTGAACTTGAATTGTCCAATTTGGAACACCTATTGATTTCGGATCGTGCCCAAAACTTGGGCGACATCATAATATGGTGGGAGGAGTCATTTGGTGAGTTTTTAGTGAAATCCAATCGCTAGAAGTATGGAATACACCAACCACTCCAATTAGGAACGAACTGCCGTTGAACTTGAATTGTCCAATTTCTCACACCTATTGATTTCGGATCGAGCCCAAAACTTGGGCAACATCGTAATGTGGTGGGGGGAGTCATTTGGTGAGTTTTGAGTGAAATCCAATCCCTAGAAGTATGGAATACACCAACCACTCCAATTTGGAACGAACTGCCGTTGAACGTGAATTGTCCAATTTGGAACACCTATTGATTTCGGATCGAGCCCAAAACTTGGGCAACATCATAATATGGTGGGAGGAGTCAGTTGGTGAGTTTTGAGTGAAATCCAATCGCTAGAAGTATGAAATACACCAACCACACCAATTAGGAACGAACTGCCTTTGAACTTGAATTCTCCAATTTGGAACACCTATTGATTAAGGATCAAGCCCAAAACTTGAGTAACATCATAATATGGTGGGAGGAGTCATTTGGTGAGTTTTGAGTGAAATCCAATCGCTAGAAGTATGGAATACACCAACCACTCCAATTAGGAACGACCTGCCGTTGAACTTGAATTGTCCAATTTGGAACACCTATTGATTTCTGATCGAGCCCAAAACTTGGGCAAAATCATAATATGGTGGGAGGATTCATGTGGTGAGTTTTGAGTGAAATCCAATCGCTAGAAGTATGGAATACACCAACCACTCCAATTAGGAACGAACTGCTGTTGAACTTGAATTGTCCAATTTCTCACACCTATTGATTTCGGATCGAGCCCCAAAGTTGGGCAACATCATAATAGGGTGGGAGGAGTCATTTGGTGAGTTTTGAGTGAAATCCAGTCGCTAGAAGTATGGAATACACCAACCACTTCAATTCGGAACGAACTGCCGTTGAACTTGAATTGTCCAATTTCTCACTCCTATTGATTTCGGATGGAGCCCAAAACTTGGCCAACAGCATAATATGGTGGGAGGAGTCATTTGGTGAGTTTTGAGTGAAATCCAATTGCTACAAGTATGGAATACACCAACCACTCCAATTAGGAACGAACTGCCGTTGAACTTGAATTGTCCAATTTCTCACACCTATTGATTTCAGATCGAGCCCCAAACTTGGCCAACATCATAATATGGTGGGAGGAGTCATTTGGTGAGTTTTGAGTGAAATCCAATCGCTGGAAGTATGGAATACACCAACCACTCCAATTAGGAACGAACTGCCGTTCAACTTGAATTGTCAAATTTGGAACACCTATTGATTTCTGATCGAGCCCAAAACTTGGGCAAAATCATAATATGGTGGGAGGAGTCATGTGGTGAGTTTTGAGTGAAATCCAATCGCTAGAAGTATGGAATACACCAACCACTTCAATTAGGAACGAACTGCCGTTGAACTTGAATTGTCCAATTTCTCACTCCTATTGATTTCGGATGGAGCCCAAAACTTGGCCAACAGCATAATATGGTGGGAGGAGTCATTTGGTGAGTTTTGAGTGAAATCCAATTGCTACAAGTATGGAATACACCAACCACTCCAATTAGGAACGAACTGCCGTTGAACTTGAATTGTCCAATTTGGAACACCTATTGATTTCGGATCGAGCCCAAAACTTGGGGAACATCATAATACGGTTGGAGGAGTCATTTGGTTAGTTTTGAGTGGAATCCAATCGCTAGAAGTATGGAATACACCAACCACTCGAATTAGGAATGAACTGCCGTTGAACTTGAATTGTCCAGTTTCTCACACCTATTGATTTCGGACCGAGCCCAAAACTTGGACAACATCATAATATGGTGGGAGGAGTCATTTGGTGAGTTTTGAGTGAAATCCGATCGCTAGAAGTATGGAATACACCAACCACGCCAATTATGAACGAACTGCAGTTGAACTTGAATTGTCCAATTTCTAACACCTATTTAATTCGGATCGAGCCCAAAACTTGGGCAACATCATAATATGGTGGGAGGAGTCATTTGGTGAGTTTTGAGTGAAATCCAAGCGCTAGAAGTATGAAATACACCAACCAATCCAATTAGGAACGAACTGCCGTTGAACTTGAATTGTCCAATTTCTCACACCTACTGATTCGGATCGAGCCTAAAACTTGGGCAACATCATAATATGGTGGGAGGAGTCATTTGGTTAGTTTTGAGTGAAATCCAATCGCTAGAAGTACGGAATACACCAACCACTCCAATTAGGAACGAACTGCCGTTGAACTTGAATTGTCAAATTTCGAACACCTATTGATTTCGGATGGAGCCCAAAACTTGGGCAACATCATAATATGGTGGGAGGAGTCATTTGGTGAGTTTTGAGTGAAACCCAATCGCTAGAAGTATGGAATACACCAACCACTCCAATTAGGAACGAACTGCCATTGAACTTAAATTGTCCAATTTCTCACACCTATTGATTTCGGATCGAGCCCAAAACTTGGGCAACATCATAATATGGTGGGAGGACTCATTTGGTGAGTTTTGAGTGAAATGCAATCGCTAGAAGTATGGAATACACCAAGCACTTTAATTAGGAACGAACTGCCGTTGAATTTGAATTGTCCAATTTCTCACACCTATTGATTTCGGGTCGACCCCAAAACTTGGGCAACATCATAATATGGTGGGAGGAGTCATTTGGTGAGTTTTGAGTGAAATCCAATCGCTAGAAGTATGGAATACACCAACCACTCCAATTAGGAACGAACTGCCGTTGAACTTGAATTGTCCAATTTGGAACACCTATTGATTTCGGATCGAGACCATGACATGGGCAACATCATAATATGGTGGGAGGAGTCATTTGGTGTGTTTTGAGTGAAATCCAATCGCTAGAAGTATGGAATACACCAACCACTCCAATTAGGAACGAACTGCCGTTGAACTTGAATTGTCAAATTTCGAACACCTATTGATTTCGGATCGAGCCCAAAACTTGGGCAACATCATAATATGGTGGGAGGAGTGCTTTGGTGAGTTTTCAGTGAAATACAATCGCTAGAAGTACGGAATACACCAACCACTCCCATTCGGAACGAACTGTTGTTGAACTTGAATTGTCCAATTTCTCACACCTATTGATTTCGGATCGAGCCCCAAACTTGGGCAACATCATAATATGGTGGGAGGAGTCATTCGGTGAGTTTTGAGTGAAATCCAATCGCTAGAAGTATGGAATACACCAACCACTCCAATTAGGAACGAACTGCCGTTGAACTTGAATTGTCAAATTTCGAACACCTATTGATTTCGGATCGAGCCCAAAACTTGGGCAACATCATAATATGGTGGGAGGAGTGCTTTGGTGAGTTTTCAGTGAAATACAATCGCTAGAAGTACGGAATACACCAACCACTCCCATTCGGAACGAACTGTTGTTGAACTTGAATTGTCCAATTTCTCACACCTATTGATTTCGGATCGAGCCCCAAACTTGGGCAACATCATAATATGGTGGGAGGAGTCATTTGGTGAGTTTTGAGTGAAATCCAATCGCTAGAAGTATGGAATACACCAACCACTCCAGTTAGGAACGAACTGCCGTTGAACTTGAATTGTCCAATTTCTCACACCTATTGATTTCGGATTGAGCCCAAAACTTGGGCAACATCATAATATGGTGGGAGGAGTCATTTGGTGAGTTTTGAGTGAAATCCAATAGCTAGAAGTATGGAATACACCAACCACTCCAATTAGGAACGAACTGCCGTTGAACTTGAATTGTCCAATTTGGAACACCTATTGATTTCGGTTCGAGACCAAAACTTGGGCAACATCATAATATGGTGGGAGGAGTCATTTAGTGTGTTTTGAGTGAAATCCAATCGCTAGAAGTATGGAAAACACCAACCACTCCAACTAGGAACGAACTGCCGTTGAACCTGAATTGTCCAATTTCTCACACCTATTGATTTCGGATCGATCCCCAAACTTGGGCAACATCATAATATGGTGGGAGGAGTCATTTGGTGAGTTTTGAGTGAAATCCAATCGCTAGAAGTATGGAATACACCAACCACTCCAATTAGGAATGAACTGCCGTTGAACTTGAATTGTCCAATTTGGAACACCTATTGATTCCGGATCGAGCCCAAAACTTGGGCAATATCATAATATGGTGGGAGGAGTCATTTGGTGAGTTTGGAGTGAAATCCAATCGCTAGAAGTATGGAATACACCAACCACTCCAATTAGGAACGAACTGCCGTTGAACTTAAATTGTCCAATTTCTCACACCTATTGATTTCGGATCAGGCCAAAAACTTGGGCAACATCATAATATGGTGGGAGGAGTCATTTGGTGAGTTTTGAGTGAAATCCAATCGCTAGAAGTATGGAATACACCTACCACTCCAATTAGGAACGAACTGCCGTTGAACTTGAATTGTCCAATTTCTCACACGTATTGATTTCGGATCGAGCCCAAAACTTGGGCAACATCATAAAATGGTGGGACGAGTCATTTGTGAGATTTTAGTGAAATCCATTCGCTAGAAGTGTGGAATACACCAACCACTCCAATTAGGAACGAACTGCCGTTGAACTTGAATTGTCCAATTTCTCACACCTATTGATTTCGGATCGAGCCCCAAACTTGGGCAACATCATAATATGGTGGGAGGAGTCATTTGGTGAGTTTTGAGTGAAATCCAATCGCTAGAAGTATGGAATACACCAACCACTCCAATTAGGAACGAACTGCCGTTGAACTTGAATTGTCCAATTTCTCACACCTATTGATTTCGTATCGAGCCCAAAACTTGGGCCACATCATAATATGGTGGGAGGAGTCATTTGGTGAGTTTTGAGTGAAATCCAATCACTAGAAGTATGGAATACACCAACCACTCCAATTAGGAACGAACTGTCGTTGAACTTGAATTGTCGAATTTCTCACACCTATTGATTTCGGATCGAGCCCCAAACTTGGGCAACATCATAATATGGTGGGAGCAGTAATTTGGTGAGTTTTGAGTGAAATCCAATCGTTAGAAGTGTGGAATACACCGACCCCTCCAATTAGGAACGAACTGCCGTTGAACTTGAATTGTCCAATTTGGAACACCTATGGATTTCGGATCGATCCCCAAACATGGGCAACATCATAATATGGTGGGAGGAGTCATTTGGTGAGTTTTGAGTGAAATCCAATCGCTAGAAGTATGGAATACACCAACCACTCCAATTAGGAACGAACACCCGTTGAACTGAAATTGTCCAATTTCTAACACCTATTGATTTCGAATCGAGCCCAAAACTTGGGCAACATCATAATATGGTGGGAGGAGTCATTTGGTGAGTTTTGAGTGAAATCCAATCGCTAGAAGTATGGAATACACCAACCACTCCAATTTGGAACGAACTGTCGTTGAACTTGAATTGTCCAATTTCTCACACCCATTGATTTCGGATCGAGCCCCAAAGTTGGGCAACATCATAATACGGTGGGAGGAGTCATTTGGTGAGTTTTGAGTGAAATCCAGTCGCTAGAAGTATGGAATACACCAACCACTCCAATTAGGAACGAACTGCCGTTGAACTTAACTTGTCCAATTTCTCACACCTATTGACTTCGGATCGAGCCCAAAACTTGGGTAACATCATAATATGGTGGGAGGAGTCACTTGGTGAGTTTTTGAGTGAAATCCAATCGCTAGAAGTATGGAATACACCAACCACTCCAATTAGGAACGAACTGCCGTTGAACTTGAATTGTCCAATTTCTCACACCCATTGATTTCGGATCGAGCCCCAAAGTTGGGCAACATCATAATAGGGTGGGAGGAGTCATTTGGTGAGTTTTGAGTGAAATCCAGTCGCTAGAAGTATGGAATACACCAACCACTCCAATTAGGAACGAACTGCTGTTGAACTTGAATTGTCCAATTTCTCACACCTATTGATTTCGGATCGAGCCCCAAAGTTGGGCAACATCATAATAGGGTGGGAGGAGTCATTTGGTGAGTTTTGAGTGAAATCCAGTCGCTAGAAGTATGGAATACACCAACCACTCCAATTAGGAACGAACTACCGTTGAACTTAACTTGTCCAATTTCTCACACCTATTGATTTCGGATCGAGCCCAAAACTTGGGCAACATCATAATATGGTGGGAGGAGTCATTTGGTGAGTTTTGAGTGAAATCCAATCGCTAGAAGTATGGAATACACCAACCACTCCAATTAGGAACGAACTGCCGTTGAACTTGAATTGTCCAATTTGGAACACCTATTGATTTCGGATCGAGCCCAAAACTTGGGCAACATCATAATATGGTGGGAGGAGTCATTTGGGGAGTTTTGAGTGAAATCCAATAGCTAGAAGTATGGAATACACCAACCACTCCAATTAGGAACGAACTGCCGTAGAACATGAATTGTCCAATTTGGAACACCTATTGATTTCGGTTCGAGACCAAAACTTGGGCAACATCATAATATGGTGGGAGGAGTCATTTAGTGAGTTTTGAGTGAAATCCAATCGCTAGAAGTATGGAATACACCAACCACACCAACTAGGAACGAACTGCCGCTGAACTTGAATTGTCCAATTTCTCACACCTATTGATTTCGGATCGATCCCCAAACCTGGGCAACATCATAATATGGTGGGAGGAGTCATTTGGTGAGTTTTGAGTGAAATCCAATCGCTAGAAGTATGGAATGCACCAACCACTCCAATTAGGAATGAACTGCCGTTGAACTTGAATTGTCCAATTTGGAACACCTATTGATTCCGGATCGAGCCCAAAACATGGGCAACATCATAATATGGTGGGAGGAGTCATTTGGTGAGTTTTGAGTGAAATCCAATCGCTAGAAGTATGGAATACACCAACCACTCCAATTAGGAACGAACTGCCGTTGAACTTGAATTGTCCAATTTCTCACACCTATTGATTTCGGATGGAACCCCAAACTTGTGCAACATCATAATATGGTGCGAGAAGTCATTTGGGAGTTTTGAGTGAAATCCAATCGCTAGAAGTATGGAATACACCAACCACTCCAATTAGGAACGAACTGTCGTTGAACTTAAATTGTCCAATTTCTCACACCTATTGATTTCGGATCGAGCCCAAAACTTGGGCAACATCATAATATGGTGGGAGGAGTCATTTGGTGAGTCTTGAGTGAAATCCAATCGCTAGAAGTATGGAATACACCTACCACTCCAATTAGGAACGAACTGCCGTTCAACTTGAATTGTCCAATTTCTCACACGTATTGATTTCGGATTGAGCCCAAAACTTGGGCAAAATCATAATATGGTGGGAGGAGTCATTTGGTGAGTTTTGAGTGAAATCCAATCGCTAGAAGTATGGAATACACCAACCACTCCATTTAGGAACGAACTGCCGTTGAACTTGAATTGTCCAATTTTTCACACCTATTGATTTCGGATCGAGCCCAAAACTTAGGCAACATCATAATATGGTGGGAGGAGTCATTTGGTGAGTTTTGAGTGAAATCCAATTGCTAGAACTCTGGAATACACCAACCACTCCAATTAGGAACGAACTGGCGTTGAACTTGAAATTGTCCAATTTGGAACACCTGTTGATTTCGGAACAAGCCGAAAACTTGGGCAACATCATAATATGGTGGGAGGAGTCATTTGGTGAGTTTTGAGTGAAATCCAATTGCTAGAAGTGTGGAATACACCAATCACTCCAATTAGGAACGCACTGCCGTAAACTTGGATTGTCCAATTTGGAACACCTATTGGTTTCGGATCGAGCCCAAAACTTGGGCAACGTCGTAATATGGTGGGAGGAGTCATTTGGTGAGTTTTGAGTGAAATCCAATCGCTAGAAGTATGGAATATACCAACCACTCCAATTAGCAACGAACTGTCGTTGAACTTGAATTGTCCAATTTCTCACACCCATTGATTTCGGATGGAACCCCAAACTTGTACGACATCATAATGTGGTGGGAGGAGTCATTTGGTGAGTTTTGAGTGAAATCCAATCGCTAGAAGTATGGAATACACCAACCACTCCAATTAGGAATGAACTGCCGTTGAACTTAAATTGTTCAATTTCTCACACCTATTGAGTTCGGATCGAGCCCAAAACTTGGGCAACATCATAATATGGTGGGAGGAGTCATTTGGTGAGTTTTGAGTGAAATCCAATCGCTACAAGTATGGAATACACCAACCACTCCAATTAGGAACGAACTGCCGTTGAACTTGAATTGTCCAATTTGGAACACCTATTGATTTCGGTTCGAGACCAAAACTTGGGCAACATCATAATATGGTGGGAGGAGTCATTTAGTGAGTTTTGAGTGAAATCCAATCGCTAAAAGTATGGAATACACCAACCACTCCAACTAGGAAAGAACTGCCATTGAACTTGAATTGTCCAATTTCTCACACCTATTGATTTCGGATCGAGCCCCAAAGTTGGGCAACATCATAATAGGGTGGGAGGAGTCATTTGGTGAGTTTTGAGTGAAATCCAATCGCTAGAAGTATGGAATACACCAACCACTCCAATTAGGAAAGAACTGCCGTTGAACTTGAATTGTCCAATTTGGAACACCTATTGATTTCGGATCGAGCCCAAAACTTGGGCAACATCATAATATGGTGGGAGGAGTCATTTGGGGAGTTCTGAGTGAAATCCAATAGCCAGAAGTATGGAATACACCAACCACTCCAATTAGGAACGAATTGCCGTTGAACTTGAATTGTCCAATTTGGAACACCTATTGATTTCGGTTCGAGACCAAAACTTGGGCAACATCATAATATGGTGGGAGGAGTCATTTAGTGAGTTTTGACTGAAATCCAATCGCTAGAAGTATGGAATACACCAACCACACCAACTAGGAACGAACTGCCGTTGAACTTGAATTGTCCAATTTCTCACACCTATTGATTTCGGATCGAGCCCAAAACTTGGGCAACAACAAAATATGGTGGGAGGAGTCATTTGGTGAGTTTTGAGTGACATCCAATTGCTAGAAGTATGGAATACAACAACCATTCCAATTGGGAACGACCTGCCGTTGAACTTGAATTGTCCAATTTGGAACACCTATTGATTTCGGATGGAACCCCAAACTTGTGAAACATCATAATATGGTGGGAGGAGTCATTTGGTGAGTTTTGAGTGAAATCCAAACGCTAGAAGTATGGAATACAACAACCACTCCAATTAGGAACGAACTGCCGTTGAACTTGAATTGTCCAATTTTGAACACCTATTGACTTCGGATCGAGCCCAAAACTTGGGCAACATCATAATATGGTGGGAGGAGTCATTTGGTGAGTTTTGAGTGAAATCCAATCGCTAGAAGTATGGAATACACCAACCACTCCAATTAGGAACGAACTGCCGTTGAACTTGAATTGTCCAATTTCTCACACCTATTGATTTCGGATAGAGCCCAAAACTTGGGCAACATCATAATATGGTGGGAGGAGTCATTTGGTGAGTTTTGAGGGAAATCCAATCAATAGAAGTATGGAATACACCAACCACTCCAATTAGGAACGAACTGCCGTTGAACTTGAATTGTCCAATTTGGAACACCTATTGATTTCGGATCGAGCCCAAAACTTGGGCAACATCAAAATATGGTGGGAGGAGTCATTTGGTGAGTTTTGAGTGAAATCCAATTGCTAGAAGTATGGAATACAACAACCACTCCAATTAGGAACGAACTGCCGTTGAACTTGAATTGTCCAATTTGGAACACCTATTGATTTCGGATCGAGACCAAAACTTGGGGAACAACATAATATAGTGGGAGGAGTCATTTGGTGAGTTTTGAGTGAAATCCAATCGCTAGAAGTATGGAATACACCAACCACTCCAATTAGGAAAGAACTGCCGTTGAACTTGAATTGTCCAATTTCTCACACCTATTGATTTCGGATCGAGTCCAAAACTTGGGCAACATCATAATATGATGGGAGGAGTCATTCTGTGAGTTTTGAGTCAAATCCAATCGCTAGAGGTATGGAATACACCAACCACTCCAATTAGGAACGAACTGCCGTTGAACTTGAATTGTCCAATTTGGAACACCTATTGATTTCGGATCGAGCCCAAAACTTGGCCAACATCATAATATGGTGGGAGGAGTCATTTGGTGAGTTTTGAGTGAAATCCAATCGCTAGAAGTATGGAATACAACAACCATTCCAATTGGGAACGACCTGCCGTTGAACATGAATTGTCCAATTTGGAACACCTATTGATTTCGGATGGAACCCCGAACTTGTGCAACATCATAATATGGTGGGAGGAGTCATTTGGTGTGTTTTGAGTGAAATCCAATCGCAAGAAGTGTGGAATACACCAACAACTCCAATTAGGAACGAACTGACGTTGAACTTGAATTGTCCAATTTCTCACACCTATTGAGTTCGGATCGAGCCCAAAACTTGGGTAACATCATAATATGGTGGGAGGAGTCATTTGGTGAGTTTTGAGTGAAATCCAATCGCTAGAAGTATGGAATACACCAACCACTCCAATTAGGAACGAACTGCCGTTGAACTTGAATTGTCCAATTTGGGACACCTATTGATTTCGGATCGAGCCCAAAACTTGGGCAACATCATAATATGGTGGGAGGAGTCATTTGGTGAGTTTTGAGTGAAATCCAAACGCTAGAAGTATGGAATACAACAACCACTCCAATTAGGAACGAACTGCCGTTGAACTTGAATTGTCCAATTTTGAACACCTATTGATTTCGGATCGAGACCAAAGCTTGGGGAACAACATAATATGGTGGTAGGAGTCATTTAGTGAGTTTTGAGTGAAATCCAATCGCTAGAAGTAAGGAATACACCAACCACTCCAATTAGGAACGAATTGCCGTTGAAATTGAATTGTCCTATTTCTCACACCTATTGATTTCGGATCGAGTCCAAAACTTGGGCAACATCATAATATGGTGGGAGGAGTCATTTCGTGAGTTTTGAGTGAAATCCAATCGCTAGAAGTATGGAATACACCAACCACTCCAATTAGGAACGAACGGCCGTTGAACTTGAATTGTCCAATTTGGAACACGTATTGATTTCTGATCAAGCACAAAACTTGGGCAACATCATAATATGGTGGGAGGAGTCATTTGGTGAGTTTTGAGTGAAATCCAATTGCTAGAAGTATGGAATAAACCAACCATTCCAATTAGGAACGACCTGCCGTTGAACTTGAATTGTCCAATTTGGAACACCTATTGATTTCGGATCGAGCCCAAAACTTGGGCAACATCATAATATGGTGGGAGGAGTCATTTGGTGAATTTTGAGCGAAATCCAATCGCTTGAAGTATGGAATACACCAACCACTCCAATTACGAACGAACTGCCGTTGAACTTGAATTGTCCAATTTGGAACACCTATTGATTTCGGATCGAGTCCAAAACTTGGGCAACATCATAATATGGTGGGAGGAGTCATTTCGTGAGTTTTGAGTGAAATCCAATCGCTAGAAGTATGGAATACACCAACCACTCCAATTAGGAACGAACTGCCGTTGAACTTGAATTGTCCAATTTCTCACACCTATTGATTTCGGATCGAGTCCAAAACTTGGGCAACATCATAATATGATGGGAGGAGTCATTCTGTGAGTTTTGAGTCAAATCCAATCGCTAGAGGTATGGAATACACCAACCACTCCAATTAGGAACGAACTGCCGTTGAACTTGAATTGTCCAATTTGGAACACCTATTGATTTCGGATCGGGCCCAAAACTTGGGCAACATCATAATATCGTGGGAGGAGTCGTTTGGTGAGTTTTGAGTGAAATCCAATCGCTAGATGTATGGAATACACCAACCACTCTAATTAGGAACGAAGTGCCATTGAACTTGAATTGTCCAATTTCTCACACCTATTGATTTCGGACCGAGCCCCAAACTTTGGAAACATCATAATATGGTTGGAGGAGTCATTTGGTGAGTTTTGAGTGAAATCCAATCCATAGAAGTATGGAATACACCAACCACTCCCATTAGGAACGAACTGTCGTTGAACTTGAATTGTCCAATTTCTCACACCTATTGAGTTCGGATCGAGCCCAAAACTTCGGCAACATCATAATATGGTGGGAGGAGTCATTTGGTGAGTTTTGAGTGAAATCCAATCGCTAGAAGTATGGAATACACCAACCACTCCAATTAGGAACAAACTGCCGTTGAACTTGAAGTGTCTAATTTCTCACACCTATTGATTTCGGATCGAGCCCAAAACTTGGGCAACATCATAATATGGTGGGAGGAGTCATTTGTTGAGTTTTGAGTGAAATCCAATCGCTAGGAGTATGGAATACACCAACCACTCCAATTAGGAACGAACTGCCGTTGAACTCGAATTGTCCAATTTCTCACACCTATTGATTTCGGATCGGGCCCAAAACTTGGGCAACATCATAATATCGTGGGAGGAGTCGTTTGGTGAGTTTTGAGTGAAATCCAATCGCTAGAAGTATGGAATACACCAACCACTCCAATTAGGAACGAACTGCCATTGAACTTGAATTGTCCAATTTCTCAAACCTATTGATTTCGGATGGAACCCCAAACTTTTGCAACAACATAATATGGTGGGAGGAGTCATTTGGTGAGTTTTGAGTCAAATCCAATCGCTAGAAGTATGTAATACACCAACAACTCCAATTAGGAACGAACTGCCGTTGAACTTGAATTGTCCAATTTCTCACACCTATTGATTTCGGATCGAGCCCAAAACTGGGGCAACATCATAATATGGTGGGAGGAGTCATTTGGTGAGTTTTGAGTGAAATCCAATCGCTAGGAGTATGGAATACAATAAACACTCCCGTTAGGAACGAACTGCCGTTGAACTTGAATTGTCCAATTTCTCACACCTATTGATTTCGGATCGAGCCCCAAACTTGGGCAACATCAAAATATGGTGGGAGGAGTCATTTGGTGAGTTTTGAGTGAAATCCAATCGCTATAAGTATGGAATACCCCAACCAATCCAATTAGGAACGAACTGCCGTTGAACTTGAATTGTCCAATTTCTCACACCTATTGATTTCGGATCGAGCCCAAAACTTGGGCAACATCATAATATGGTGGGAGGAGTCATTTGGTGAGTTTTGAGTTAAATCCAATCGCTAGAAGTATGGAATACACCTACCACTCCAGTTAGGAACGAACTGCCGTTGAACTTGAATTGTCCAATTTGGAACACCTATTGATTTCGGATCGAGCCCAAAACTTGGGCAACATCATAATATGGTGGGAGGAGTCATTTGGTGAGTTTTGAGTGAAATCCAATCGCTAGAAGTTTGGAATACACCAACCACTCCAATTACGAACGAACTGCCGTTGAACTTGAATTGTCCAATTTTGAACACCTATTGACTTCGGATCGAGCCCCAAACTTGGGCAACATCAAAATATGGTGGGAGGACTCATTTGGTGAGTTTTGAGTGAAATCCAATCGCTAGAAGTATGGAATACACCAACCACTCCAATTAGGAACGAACTGCCGTTGAACTTGAATTGTCCAATTTCTCACACCTATTGATTTCGGATCGAGCCCAAAACTTGGGCAACATCATAATATGGTGGGAGGAGTCATTTGGTGAGTTTTGAGTGAAATCCAACCGCTAGAAGTATGGAATACACCAACCACTCCAATTAGGAACGAACTGCCGTTGAACTTGAATTGACCAATTTGGAACACCTATTGATTTCGGATCGAGTCCAAAACTTTGGCAACATCATAATATGGTGGGAGTAGTCATTTCGTGAGTTTTGAGTGAAATCCAATCGCTAGAAGTATGGAATACACCAACCACTCCAATTAGGAACGAACTGCCGTTGAACTTGAATTGTCCAATTTGGAACACCTATTGATTTCGGATCGATCCCAAAACTTGGGCAACATCATAATATGGTGGGAGGAGTCATTTGGTGAGTTTTGAGTGAAATCCAATCGCTAGAAGTATGGAATACACCAACCACTCCAGTTAGGAACGAACTGCCGTTGAACTTGAATTGTCCAATTTGGAACACCTATTGATTTCGGATCGAGCCCAAAACTTGGGCAACATCATAATATGGTGGGAGGAGTCATTTGGTGAGTTTTGAGTGAAATCCAATCGCTAGAAGTTTGGAATACACCAACCACTCCAATTAGGAACGAACTGCCGTTGAACTTGAATTGTCCAATTTGGAACACCTATTGATTTCGGATCGAGTCCAAAACTTGGGAAACATCATAATATGGTGGGAGGAGTCATTTGGTGAGTTTTGAGTGAAATCCAATCGCTAGAAGTTTGGAATACACCAACCACTCCAATTAGGAACGAACTGCCGCTGAACTTGAATTGTCCAATTTGGAACACCTATTGATTTCGGATCGAGACCAAAACTTGGGCAACAACATAATATGGGGGGAGGAGTCATTTAGTGAGTTTTGAGTGAAATCCAATCGCTAGAAGTATGGAATACACCAACCACTCCAATTAGGAACGAACTGCCGTTGAACTTGAATTGTCCAATTTCTCACACCTATTGATTTCGGATCGAGCCCAAAACTTGGGCAACATCATAATATGGTGGGAGGAGTCATTTGGTGAGTTTTGAGTGAAATCCAATCGCTAGAAGTATGGAATACACCAACCACTCCAATTAGGAACGAACTGCCGTTGAACTTGAATTGTCCAATTTGGAACACCTATTGATTTCGGATCGAGCCCAAAACTTGGGCAACATCATAATATGGTGGGAGGAGTCATTTGGTGAGTTTTGAGTGAAATCCAATCGCTAGAAGTATGGAATACACCAACCACTCCAATTAGGAACGAACTGCCGTTGAACTTGAATTGTCCAATTTGGAACACCTATTGATTTCGGATCGATCCCAAAACTTGGGCAACACCATAATATGGTGGAAGGAGTCATTTGGTGAGTTTTGAGTGAAATTCAATCGCTTGGAGTATGGAATACACCAACCACTCCAATTAGGAACGAACTGCCGTTGAACTTGAATTGCCCAATTTCTCACACCTATTGATTTCGGATCGAGCCCCAAACTTGAGCAACATCATAATATGGTGGGAGGAGTCATTTGGTGAATTTTGAGTGAAATCCAATCGCTAGAAGTATGGAATACACCAACCACTCCAATTAGGAACGAACTGCCGTTGAACTTGAATTGTCCAATTTCTCACACCTATTGATTTCGGATCGAGCCCAAAACTTCGGCAACATCATAATATGGTGGGAGGAGTCATTTGGTGAGTTTTGAGGGAAATCCAATCGCTAGAAGTATGTAATACACCAACCACTCCAATTAGGAACGAACTGCCGTTGAACTTGAATTGTCCAATTTCTCACACCTATTGATTTCGGATCGAGCCCCAAACTTGGGCAACGTCAAAATATGGTGGGAGGAGTCATTTGTTGAGTTTTGAGTGAAATCCAATCCATAGAAGTAAGGAATACACCAACCACTCCCATTAGGAACGAACTGCCGTTGAACTTGAATTGTGCAATTTCTCACACCTATTGATTTCGGATCGAACCCCAAACTTGGGCAACATGATAATATGGTGGGAGGAGTCATTTGGTGAGTTTTGAGTGAAATCCAATCGCTAGAAGTATGAAATTCGTCAACCACTCCAATTAGGAACGAACTGCCGTTTAGTTTTTTATTGTCCAATTTTTGACACCTATTGATTTTGGATCGAGCCCAAAACCTGGGCAACATCATAATATGGTTTGAGGAGTCATTTGGTGAGTTTTGAGTGAAATCCAATCGCTAGAAGTATGGAATACGCCAACCACTCCAATTCGGAACGAACTGCCGTTGAACTTGAATTGTCCAATTTGGAACACCTATTGATTTCGGATCGAGCCCAAAACTTGGGCAAGATCATAATCTGGTGGGAGGAGTCATTTGGTGAGTTTTGAGTGAAATCCAATCGCTAGAAGTATGGAATACACCAACCACTCCAATTAGGAACGAACTGCCGTTGAACTTGAATTGTCCAATTTGGAACACCTATTGATTTCGGATGGAGCCCAAAACTTGGGCAACAACATAATATGGTGGGAGGAGTCATTTGTTGAGTTTTGAGTGAAATCCAATCGCTAGAAGTGTGGAATACACCAACCACTCCAATTACGAACGAACTGCCGTTGAACTTGAATTGTCCAATTTCTCACACCTATTGATTTCGGATCGAGCCCCAAACTTGGGCAACATCGTAATATGGTGGGAGGAATCATTTGGTGAGTTTTGACTGAAATCCAACAGCTAGAAGTGTGGAATACACCAACCACTCCAATTAGGAACGAACTGCCGTTGAACTTGAATTGTCCAATTTCTCACACCTATTGATTTCGGATCGGGCCCAAAACTTGGGCAACATCATAATATGGTGGGAGGAGTCATTGGGTGAGTTATGATTGAAATCCAATCGCTAGAAGTATGGAATACGCCAACCACTCCAATTAGGAACGAACTGCCGTTGAACTTGAATTGTCCAATTTCTCACACCTATTGATTTCGGACCGAGCCCCAAACTTGGGCAACGTCATAATATGGTGGTAGGAGTGATTTGTTGAGTTTTGAGTGAAATCCAGTGGGTAGAAGTATGGAATACACCAACCACTCCAATTAGGAACGAACTGCCGTTGAACTTGAATTGTGCAATTTCTCACACCTATTGATTTCGGACCGAGCCCCAAACTTTGGCAACATCATAATATGGTGGGAGGAGTCATTTGGTGAGTTTTGAGTGAAATCCAATCGCTAGATGTATGGAATACACCAACCACTCTAATTAGGAACGAAGTGCCATTGAACTTGAATTGTCCAATTTCTCACACCTATTGATTTCGGACCGAGCCCCAAACTTTGGCAACATCATAATATGGTGGGAGGAGTCATTTGGTGAGTTTTGAGTGAAATCCAATCCATAGAAGTATGGAATACACCAACCACTCCCATTAGGAACGAACTGCCGTTGAACTTGAATTGTGCAATTTCTCACACCTATTGATTTCGGATCGAACCCCAAACTTGGGCAACATGATAATATGGTGGGAGGAGTCGTTTGGTGTGTTTTGAGTG
Source organism: Prunus avium (assembly GCF_965620075.1). Taxonomy (NCBI): domain Eukaryota; kingdom Viridiplantae; phylum Streptophyta; class Magnoliopsida; order Rosales; family Rosaceae; genus Prunus; species Prunus avium. Next base: position 8,541,330 of record NC_142287.1, on the reverse strand, counting down.
AAATCCAATCGCTAGAAGTATGAAATACACCAACCACTCCAATTAGGAACGAACTGCCGTTCAGTTTGAATTGTCCAATTTTTGACACCTCTTGATCTCGGATCGAGCCCAAAACTTGGGCAACATCATAGTATGGTTTGAGGAGTCATTTGGTGAGTTTTGAGTGAAATCCAATCGCTAGAAGTATGGAATACACCAACCACTCCAATTCGGAACGAACTGCCGTTGATCTTGAATTGTCCAATTTGGAACACCTATTGATTTCGGATCGAGCCCAAAACTTGGGCAACAACATAATATGGTGGGAGGAGTCATTTGGTGAGTTTTGAGTGAAATCCAATCGCTAGAAGTATGGAATACACCAACCACTCCAGTTAGGAACGAACTGCCGTTGAACATGAATTGTCCAATTTCTCACACCTATTGATTTCGGATCGGGACCAAACTTGGGCAACTTCATAATATGGTGGGAGGAGTCATTTGGTGAGTTTTGAGTGAAATCCAATCGCTAGAAGTATGAAATACACCAACCACTCCAATTAGGAACGAACTGCCGTTCAGTTTGAATTGTCCAATTTTTGACACCTCTTGATCTCGGATCGAGCCCAAAACTTGGGCAACATCATAATATGGTTTGAGGAGTCATTTGGTGAGTTTTGAGTGAAATCCAATCGCTAGAAGTATGGAATACACCAACCACTCCAATTCGGAACGAACTGCCGTTGATCTTGAATTGTCCAATTTGGAACACCTATTGATTTCGGATCGAGCCCAAAACTTGGGCAACAACATAATATGGTGGGAGGAGTCATTTGGTGAGTTTTGAGTGAAATCCAATCGCTAGAAGTATGGAATACACCAACCACTCCAGTTAGGAACGAATTGCCGTTGAACATGAATTGTCCAATTTCTCACACCTATTGATTTCGGATCGGGACCAAACTTGGGCAACTTCATAATATGGTGGGAGGAGTCATTTGGTGAGTTTTGAGTGAAATCCAATCGCTAGAAGTATGAAATACACCAACCACTCCAATTAGGAACGAACTGCCGTTCAGTTTGAATTGTCCAATTTTTGACACCTCTTGATTTCGGATCGAGCCCAAAACTTGGGCAACATCATAATATGCTTTGAGGAGTCATTTGGTGAGTTTTGAGTGAAATCCAATCGCTAGAAGTATGGAATACACCAACTACTCCAATTCGGAACGAAGTGCCGTTGATCTTGAATTGTCCAATTTGGAACGCCTATTGATTTCGGATCGAGCCCAAAACTTGGGCAACAACATAATATGGTGGGAGGAGTCATTTGGTGAGTTTTGAGTGAAATCCAATCGCTAGAAGTATGGAATACCCCAACCACTCCAGTTAGGAACGAACTGCCGTTGCACTTTAATTGTCCAATTTGGAACATCTATTGATTTCGGATCGAGCCCAAAACTTGGGCAACATCATAATATGGTGGGAGGAGTCATTTGGTGAGTTTTGAGTGAAATCCAATCGCTAGAAGTATGGAATACACCAACCACTCCAATTAGGAACGAACTGCTATTGAACTTGAATTGTCCAATTTGGAACACCTATTGATTTCGGATCGAGCCGAAAACTTGGGCAACATCATAATATGGTGGGAGGAGTCATTTGGTGAGTTTTAAGTCAAATCCAATCGCTAGAAGTATGGAATACACCAACCACTCCAATTAGGAACGAACCGCCGTTGAACTTGAATTGTCCAATTTTGAACACCTACTGACTTCGGATCGAGCCCAAAACTTGGGCGACAACATAATGTGGTGGGAGGAGTCTTTTGGTGAGTTTTGAGTGGAATCCAATCGCGAGAAGTATGGAATACACCAACCACTCCAGTTAGGAACGAACTGCCGCTGAACTTGAATTGTCCAATTTGGAACACCTATTGATTTCGGATCGAACCCCAAACTTGGGCAACATCATAATATGGTCGGAGGAGTCATTTGGTGAGTTTTAAGTGAAATCCAATCGCTTGAAGTATGGAGTACACCAACCACTCCAATTAGGAACGAACCGCCGTTGAACTTGAATTGTCCAATTTGGAACACCTATGGATTTCGGGTCGAGCCCAAAACCTGGGCAACAACATAATGTGGTGGGAGGAGTCATTTGTTGAGTTTTGAGTGAAATCCAATCGCTAGAAGTATGGAATACACCAACCACTCCAATTAGGAACGAACTGCCGTTGAACTTGAATTGTCCAATTTGGAACACCTATTGATTTCGGATCGAGCCGAGAACTTGGACAACATCATAATATGGTAGGAGGAGTCATTAGGTGACTTTTAAGTGAAATCCAATCGCTAGAAGTATGGAATACACCAACCACTCCAATTAGGAACGAACCGCCGTTGAACTTGGATTGTCCAATTTGGAACACGTATTGATTTCGGGTCGAGCCCAAAACTTGGGCAACAACATAATGTGTTGGGAGGAGTCGTTTGGTGAGTTTTGAGTGAAATCCAATCGCTAGAAGTATGGAATACACCAACCACTCCAATTAGGAACGAACTGCCGTTGAACTTGAATTGTCCAATTTCTCACACGTATTGATTTCGGATTGAGCCCAAAACTTGGGCAAAATCATAATATGGTGGGAGGAGTCATTTGGTGAGTTTTGAGTGAAATCCAATCGCTAGAAGTATGGAATACACCAACCACTCCAATTAGGAACGAACTGCCGTTGAACTTGAATTGTCCAATTTGGAACACCTATTGATTTCGGATCGAGCCCAAAACTTGGGCGACATCATAATATGGTGGGAGGAGTCATTTGGTGAGTTTTGAGTCAAATCCAATCGCTAGAAGTATGGAATGCACCAACCACTCCAATTCGGAACGAACTGCCGTTGAACATGAATTGTCCAATTTGGAATACCTATTGATTTCGGATCGAGACCATAACTTGGGCAACATCATAATATGGTGGGAGGAGTCATTTGGTGAGTTTTGAGTGAAATCCAAACGCTAGAAGTATAGAATACACCAACCACTCCAATTAGGAACGAACTGCCGTTGAACTTGAATTGTCCAATTTCTCACACCTATTGATTTCGGATCGAGCCCCAAACTTGGGCAACATCATAATATGGTGGGAGGAGTCACTTGGTGAGTTTTGAGTGAAATCCAATCGCTAGAAGTATGGAATACACCAACCACTCCAATTAGGAACGAACTGCCGTTGAACTTGAATTGTCCAATTTGGAAGACCTATTGATTTCAGATCGAGCCCAAAACTTGGGCGACATCATAATATGGTGGGAGGAGTCATTTGGTGAGTTTTGAGTGATATCCAATCGCTAGAAGTATGGAATACACCAACCACTCCAATTCGGAACGAACTGCCGTTGATCTTGAATTGTCCAATTTCTCACACCTATTGATTTCGGATCGAGCCCCAAACTTGGGCAACATCATAATATGGTGGGAGGAGTCATTTGGTGAGTTTTGAGTGAAATCCAATGGCTAGAAGTATAGAATACACCAACCACTACAATTTTGAACGAACTGCCGTTGATCTTGAATTGTTCAATTTCTCAAACCTATTGATTTCGGATCGAGCCACAAACTTGGGCAACATCATAATATGGTGGGAGGAGTCATTTGGTGAGTTTTGAGTGAAATCCAATCGCTAGAAGTATGGAATAAACCAACCACTCCTGTTAGGAACGAACAGCCGTTGAACTTGAATTGTCCAATTTGGAACACCTATTGATTTCGGATCGAGCCCAAAACTTGGGCAACATCATAATATGGTGGGAGGAGTCATTTGGTAAGTTTTGAGTGAAATCCAAGCGCTAGACGTATGGAATACAGCAACCACTCCAATTGGGAACAAACTGTCGTTGAAATTGAATTGACCAATTTCTCACACCTATTGATTTCGGATCGAGCCCAAAACTTGGGCAACCTCATAATATGGTGGGAGGAGTCATTTGGTGAGTTTCGAGTGAAATCCAATCGCTAGAAGTATGGAATACACCAACCACTCCAGTTAGGAACGAACTGCCGTTGAACTTGAATTGTCCAATTTGGAACACCTATTGATTTCGGATCGAGCCCAAAACTTGGGCAACATCATAATATGGTGGGAGGAGTCATTTGGTGAGTTTTGAGTGAAATCCAATCGCTAGAAGTATGGAATACACCAACCACTCCAATTAGGAACGAACTGCCGTTGAACTTGAATTGTCCAATTTGGAACACCTATTGATTTCGGATCAAGCCCAAAACTTGGGCAACATCATAATATGGTGGGAGGAGTCATTTGGTGAGTTTTGAGTGAAATCCGATCGCTAGAAGTATGGAATACACCAACCACTCCAATTAGGAACGAACTGCCGTTGAACATGAATTGTCCAATTTCGCACACCTATTGATTTCGGATTGAGCCCAAAACTTGGGCAACATCACAATATGGTGGGAGGAGTCATTTGGTGAGTTTTGAGTGAAATCCAATCGCTAGAAGTATGGAATACACGAACCACTCCAATTAGGAACGAACTGCCAATGAACTTGAATTGTCCAATTTCTCGCACCTATTGATTTCGGATCGAGCCCCAAACATGGGCAACATCATAATATGGTGGGGGGAGTCATGTGGTGAGTTTTGAGTGAAATCCAATCGCTAGAAGTATGGAATACACCAACCTCTCCAATTAGGAACGAACTGCCGTTGAACTTGAATTGTCCAATTTGGAACACCAATTGATTTCGGATCAGGACCAAAACTTTGGCAACATCGTAATATGGTGGGAGGAGTCATTGGTGAGTTTTGAGTGAAATCCAATCACTAGAAGTATGGAATACACCAACCACTCCAATTAGGAACGAACTGCCGTTGAACTTGAATTGTCCATTTGGAACACCAATTGATTTCGGATCAGGACCAAAACTTGGGCAACATCGTAATATGGTGGGAGGAGTCATTTGGTGAGTTTTGAGTGAAATCCAATCGCTAGAAGTGTGGAATACACCAACCAATACAATTAGGAACGAACTGCCGTTGAACTTGAATTGTCCAATTTCTCACACCTATTGATTTCGGATCGAGCCCAAAACTTGGGCAACATCATAATATGGTGGGTGGAGTCATTTGGTGAGTTTTGAGTGAAATCCAATCGCTAGAAGTATGGAATACACCAACCACTCCAATTAGGAACGAACTGCCGTTGAACTTGAATTGTCCAATTTGGAACACCTATTGATTTCGGATCGAGCCCAAAACTTGGGCAACATCACAATATGGTGGGAGGAGTCATTTGGTGAGTTTTGAGTGAAATCCAATCGCTGGAAGTATGGAATACACCAACCACTCCAAATAGGAACGAACTGCCGTTGAACTTGAATTGTCCAATTTGGAACAACTATTGATTTCGGATCGAGCCCCAAACTTGGGCAACATCATAATATGGTGGGAGGAGTCATTTGGTGAGTTTTGAGTGAAATCCAATCGCTAGAAGTATGGAATACACCAACCACTCCAATTAGGAACGAACCGCCGTTGAACTTGAATTGTCCAATTTGGAACACGTATGGATTTCGGGTCGAGCCCAAAACTTGGGCAACAACATAATTTGGTGGGAGGAGTCTTTTGGTGAGTTTTGAGTGAAATCCAACCGCTAGAAGTATGGAATACACCAACCACTCCAATTAGGAACGAACTGCCGTTGAACATGAATTGTCCAATTTCTCACACCTATTGATTTCGGAGCGAGCCCAAAACTTGGGCAACATCATAATATGGTGGGAGGAGTCATTTGGTGAGTTTTGAGTGAAATCGAATCGCTAGAAGTATGGAATACACCAACCACTCCAATTAGGAACGAACTGCCGTTGAACTTGAATTGTCCAATTTGGAAGACCTATTCATTTCAGATCAAGCCCAAAACTTGGGCGACATCATAATATGGTGGGAGGAGTCAATTGGTGAGTTTTGAGTGAAATCCAATCGCTAGAAGTATAGAATACACCAACCACTACAATTTGGAACGAACTGCCGTTGATCTTGAATTGTCAAATTTCTCACACCTATTGATTTCAGATCGAGATCATAACTTGGGCAACATCATAATATGGTGGGAGGAGTCATTTGGTGAGTTTTGAGTGAAATACAATCGCTAGAAGTATGGAATACACCAAGCACTCCAATTAGGAACGAACTGCCGTTGAACTTGAATTGTCAAATTTTTAACACCTATTGATTTCGGATCGAGCCCAAAACTTGGGCAACATCATAATATGGTGCGAGGAGTCATTTGGTGAGTTTTGAGTGAAATCCAATCGCTAGAAGTATGGAATACACTAACCACTCCAATTAGGAACGAACTGCCGTTGAATTGTTCAATTTGGAACACCTATTCATTTCGGATCGAGAAAATATCTTGGGCAACATCATAATTTGGTGGGAGGAGCCATTTGGTGAGTTTTGAGTGAAATCCAATCGCTAGAAGTATAGAATACACCAACCACTCCAATTAGGAACGAACTGCCGTTGAACTTGAATTGTCCAATTTCTCACACCTATTGATTTCGGATGGAAACCCAAACTTGTGGAACATCAAAATATGATGGGAGGAGTCATTTGGTGAGTTTTGAGGGAAATCCAATCGCTAGAAGTATGGAATACACCAACCACTCCAATTAGGAACGAACTGCCGTTGAACTTGAATTGGCCAATTTGGAACACCTATTGATTTCGGATCGAGCCCAAAACTTGGGCAACATCATAATATTCTGGGAGGAGTCATTTGGTGAGTTTTGAGTGAAATTCAATGGCTAGAAGTATGGAATACACCAACCACTCCAGTTAGGAACGATGTGCCATTGAACTTGAATTGTCCAATTTCTCACACCTATTGATTTCGGATCGAGCCCAAAACTTGGGCCACATCATAATATGGTGGGAGGAGTCATTTGGTGAGTTTTGAGTGAAATCCAATCGCTAGAAGTATGGAATACACCAACCACTCCAATTAGGAACGAACTGCCGTTGAACTTGAATTGTCCAATTTCTCACACCTATTGATTTCGGATCGAGCCCAAAACTTAGGCAACATCATAATATGGTGGGAGGAGTCATTTGGTGAGTTTTGAGTGAAATCCAATCGCTAGAAGTATGGAATACACCAACCACTCCAATTAGGAACGAACTGCCGTTGAATTTGAATTGTCCAATTTCTCACACCTATTGATTTCGAATGGAAACCCAAACTTGTGCAACATCATAATATGATGGGAGGAGCCATTTGGTGAGTTTTGAGTGAAATCCAATCACTAGAAGTATGGAATACACCAACCACTCCAATTAGGAACGAACTGCCGTTGAACTTAAATTGTCCAATTTCTCACACCTATTGAGTTCGGATCGAGCCCAAAACTTGGGCAACATCATAATATGGTGGGAGGAGTCATTTGGAGAGTTTTAAGTGAAATCGAATCGCTAGAAGTATGGAATACACCAACCACTCCACTTAGGAACGAACTGCCGTTGAACTTGAATTGTCCAATTTCCCACACCTATTGATTTCAGATGGAACCACAAACTTGTGGAACACCATAATATGATGGGAGGAGTCATTTGGTGAGTTTTGAGGGAAATCCAATCGCTAGAAGTATGGAATACACCAACCACTCCAATTAGGAACGAACTGCCGTTGAACTTGAATTGTCCAATTTGGAACACCTATTGATTTCTGATCGAGCCCAAAACTTGGGCAACATCATAATATGGTGGGAGCAGTCATTTGGTGAGTTTTGAGTGAAATCCAATCGCTAGAAGTATGGAATACACCAACCACTCCAATTAGGAACGAATTGCCATTGAACTTGAATTGTCCAATTTGGAACACCTATTGATTTCGGATCGAGCCCAAAACTTGGGCAACATCATAATATAGTGGGAGGAGTCATTTGGTGAGTTTTGAGTGAAATCCAATCGCTAGAAGTATGGAATACACCAACCCCTCCAATTAGGAACGAACTGCCGTTGAACTTGAATTGTCCAATTTGGAACGCCTATTGATTTAAGAGCGAGACCAAAACTTGGGCAACATCATAATATGGTGGGAGAAGTCTTTTGGGGAGTTTTGAGTGAAATCCAATCGCTAGAAGTATAGAATACACCAACCACTCCAATTAGGAACGAACTGCCGTTGAACTTGAATTGTCCAATTTCTCATCCCTATTGATTTCGGAGCCAGCCCCAAACTTGGGCAACATCATAATATGGTGGGAGGAGTCATTTGGTGAGTTTTGAGTGAAATCCAATCGCTAGAAGTATGGAATACACCAACCACTCCAATTAGGAACGAACTGCCGTTGAACTTGAATTGTCCAATTTCTCACACCTATTGATTTCGGAGCCAGCCCAAAACTTGGGCAACATCATAATATGGTGGGAGGAGTCATTTGGTGATTTTTGAGTAAAATCCAATCGCTAGAAGTATGGAATACACCAACCACTCCAATTAGGAACGAAGTGCCGTTGAATTTGAATTGTCTAATTTCTTACACCTATTGATTTCGGATGGAACCCCAAACTTGTGCAACACCATAATATGATGGGAGGAGTCATTTGGTGAGTTTTGAGTGAAATCCAATCGCTAGAAGTATGGAATACACCAACCACTCCAATTAGGAACGAACTGCCGTTGAACTTGAATTGTCCAATTTCTCACACCTATTGATTTCGGATCGGGCCCAAAACTTGGGCAACATCATAATATGGTGGGAGGAGTCATTTGTTGAGTTTTGAGTGAAATCCAATCGCTAGAAGTATGGAATACACCAACCACTCCAATTAGGAACGAACTGCCGTTGAACTTGAATTGTCCAATTTCACACACCTATTGATTTCGGATCGAGCCCCAAACTTGGGCAACATCATAATATGGTGCGAGGAGTCATTTGGTGAGTTTTGAGTGAAATCCAATCGCTTGAAGTATGGAATACACCAACCACTCCAATTAGGAATGAACTGCCGTTGAACTTGAATTGTCCAATTTCTCACACCTATTGATTTCGGATCGGGCCCAAAACTTGGGCAACATCATAATATGGTGGGAGGAGTCATTTGGTGAGTTTTGAGTGAAATCCAATCGCTAGAATTATGGAATACACCAACCACTCCAATTCGGAACGAACTGCCGTTGAACTTGAATTGTCCAATTTGGAACACCTATTGATTTCGGATCGAACCCAAAACTTGGGCAACATCATAATATGGTGGGAGGAGTCATTTGGTGAGTTTTGAGTGAAATCCAATCGCTAGAAGTATGGAATACACCAACCACTCCAATTAGGAACGAACTGCCGTTGAACTCGAATTGTCCAATTTCTCACACCTATTGATTTCGGATCGGGCCCAAAACTTGGGCAACATCATAATATCGTGGGAGGAGTCGTTTGGTGAGTTTTGAGTGAAATCCAATCGCTAGAAGTATGGAATACACCAACCACTCCAATTAGGAACGAACTGCCATTGAACTTGAATTGTCCAATTTCTCAAACCTATTGATTTCGGATGGAACCCCAAACTTTTGCAACAACATAATATGGTGGGAGGAGTCATTTGGTGAGTTTTGAGTGAAATCCAATCGCTAGAAGTATGTAATACACCAACAACTCCAATTAGGAACGAACTGCCGTTGAACTTAAATTGTCCAATTTCTCACACCTATTGAGTTCGGATCGAGCCCAAAACTTGGGCAACATCATAATGTGGTGGGGGGAGTCATTTGGTGAGTTTTGAGTGAAATCCAATCGCTAGAAGTATGGAATACACCAACCACTCCAATTAGGAACGAACTGCCGTTGAACTTGAATTGTCCAATTTCTCACACCTATTGATTTCGGATCGAGCCCAAAACTTGGGCAACATCGTAATATGGTGGGAGGAGTCATTTGGTGAGTTTTGAGTGAAATCCAATCGCTAGAATTATGGAATACACCAACCACTCCAATTCGGAACGAACTGCCGTCGAACTTGAATTGTCCAATTTGGAACACCTATTGATTTCGGATCGAGCCCAAAACTTGGGCAACATCAAAATAAGGTGGGAGGAGTCATTTGGTGAGTTTTGAGTGAAATCCAATCGCTAGAAGTATGGAATACACCAACCACTCCAATTAGGAACGAACTGCCGTTGAACCTGAATTGTCCAATTTCTCATACCTATTGGTTTCGGATCGAGCCCAAAACTTGTGCAACATCATAATTTGGTGGGAGGAGTCATTTGGTGCGTTTTGAGTGAAATCCAATCGCTAGAGGTATGGAATACACCAACCACTCCAATTAGGAACGAACTGCCGTTGAACTTTAATTGTCCAATTTGGAACACCTATTGATTTCGTATCGAGCCCAAAACTTGGGCAACATCATAATATGGTGGGAGGAGTCATTTGGTGCGTTTTGAGTGAAATCCAATCGCTAGAAGTATGGAATACACCAACCACTCCAATTAGGAACGAACTGCCGTTGAACTTTAATTGTCCAATTTGGAACACCTATTGATTTCGTATCGAGCCCAAAACTTGGGCAACATCATAATATGGTGGGAGGAGTCATTTGGTGAGTTTTGAGTGAAATCCAATCGCTAGAAGTATGGAATACACCAACCAGTCCAATTAGGAACGAAGTGCCGTTGAACTTGAATTGTCCAATTTCTCACACCTATTGATTTCGGATGGAACCCCAAACTTGTGCAACATCATAATATGATGGCAGGAGTCATTTGGGGAGTTTTGAGTGAAATCCAATCGCTAGAAGTATGTAATACACCAACAACTCCAATTAGGAACGAACTGCCGTTGAACTTAAATTGTCCAATTTCTCACACCTATTGAGTTCGGATCGAGCCCAAAACTTGGGCAACATCATAATATGGTGGGAGGAGTCATTTGTTGAGTTTTGAGTGAAATCCAATCGCTAGAAGTATGGAATACACCAACCACTCCAATTAGGAACGAACTGCCGTTGAACTTGAATTGTCCAATTTCACACACCTATTGATTTCGGATCGAGCCCCAAACTTGGGCAACATCATAATATGGTGGGAGGAGTCATTTGGTGAGTTTTGAGTGAAATCCAATCGCTTGAAGTATGGAATACACCAACCACTCCAATTAGGAATGAACTGCCGTTGAACTTGAATTGTCCAATTTCTCACACCTATTGATTTCGGATCGAGCCCAAAACTTGGGCAACATAGTAATATGGTGGGAGGAGTCATTTGGTGAGTTTTGAGTGAAATCCAATCGCTAGAATTATGGAATACACCAACCACTCCAATTCGGAACGAACTGCCGTTGAACTTGAATTGTCCAATTTGGAACACCTATTGATTTCGGATCGAGCCCAAAACTTGGGCAACATCATAATATGGTGGGAGGAGTCATTTGGTGAGTTTTGAGTGAAATCCAATCGCTAGAAGTATGTAATACACCAAAAACTCCAATTAGGAACGAACTGCCGTTGAACTTAAATTGTCCAATTTCTCACACCTATTGAGTTCGGATCGAGCCCAAAACTTGGGCAACATCATAATATGGTGGGAGAAGTCATTTGGTGAGTTTTGAGTGAAATCCAATCGCTAGAATTATGGAATACACCAACCACTCCAATTCGGAACGAACTGCCGTTGAACTTGAATTGTCCAATTTGGAACACCTATTGATTTCGGATCGAGCCCAAAACTTGGGCAACATCATAATATGGTGGGAGGAGTCATTTGGTGAGTTTTCAGTGAAATCCAATCGCTAGAAGTATGGAATACACCAACCACTCCAATTAGGAACGAACTGCCGTTGAACTTGAATTGTACAATGTCTCACAACTATCGATTTCGGATCGAGCCCAAAACTTGGGCAACTTCATAATATGGTGGGAGGAGTCATTTGGTGAGTTTTGAGTGAAATCCAATCGCTAGAAGTATGGAATACACCAACCACTCCAATTAGGAACGAACTGCCGTGGATGTTGAATTGTCCAATTTCTCTCACCTATTGATTTCGGATCGAGCCCAAAACTTGGGCAACATCATAATATGGTGGGAGGAGTCATTTGGTGAGTTTTGAGTGAAATCCAATTGCTAGAAGTATTGAATACACCAACCACTCCAATTAGGAACGAACTGCCGTTGAACTTGAACTGTCCAATTTCTCACACCTATTGATTTCGGATCGAGCCCAAAACTGGGGCAACATCATAATATGGTGGGGGGAGTCATTTGGTGAGTTTTGAGTGAAATCCAATCGCTAGAAGTATGGAATACACCAACCACTCCAATTAGGAACGAACTTCCGCTGAACTTGAATTGTCCAATTTCTCACACCTATTGATTTCGGATCGAGCCCAAAACTGGGGCAACATCATAATATGGTGGGGGGAGTCATTTGGTGAGTTTTGAGTGAAATCCAATCGCTTGAAGTATGGAATACACCAACCACTCCAATTAGGAACGAACTTCCGCTGAACTTGAATTGTCCAATTTCTCACACCTATTGATTTCGGATCGAGCCCCAAACTTGGGCAACATCATAATATGGTAGGAGGAGTCATTTGATGAGTTTTGAGTGAAATCCAATCGCTAGAAATAAGGAATACACCAACCACTCCAATTAGGAATGAACTGCCGTTGAACTTGAATTGTCCAATTTCTCACACCTATTGATTTTGGATTGAGCTCAAAACTTGGGCAACATCATAATATGGTGGGAGGAGTCATTTGGTGAGTTTTGAGTGAAATCAAATCGCTAGAAGTATGGAATACACCAACCATTCCAATTAGGAACAAACTGCCGTTGAACTTGAATTGTCCAATTTGGAACACCTATTGATTTCGGATCGATCCCAAAACTTGGGCAACATCATAATATGATGGGAGGAATCATTTGGTGAGTATTGAGTGAAATCCAATCGCTAGAAGTATGGAATACACCAACCACTCCAATTAGGAACGAACTGCTGTTGAACTTGAATTGTCCAATTTCTCACACCTATTGATTTCGGATCGAGCCCAAAACTTGGGCAACATCATAATATGGTGGGAGGAATCATTTGGTGAGTTTTGAGCGAAATTCAATCGCTAGAAGTTTGGAATACACCAACCACTCTAATTAGGAACGAACTGCCGTTGAACTTGAATTGTCCAATTTCTCACACCTATTGATTTCGGATCGAGCCCCAAACTTGGGCAACATCATAATATGGTGGGAGGAGTCATTTGATGAGTTTTGAGTGAAATCCAATCGCTAGAAATAGGGAATACACCAACCACTCCAATTAGGAACGAACTGCCGTTGAACTTGAATTGCCCAATTTCTCACACCTATTGATTTCGGATCGAGCCCCAAACTTGGACAACATCATAATATATTGGGAGGAGTCATTTGGTGAGTTTTGAGTGAAACCCAATCGCTAGAAGTATGGAATACACCAACCACTCCAATTAGGAACGAACTGCCGTTGAACTTGAATTGTCCAATTTCTCACACCAATTCATTTCTGATCGAGCCCCAAACTTGGGCAACATCATAATATGGTGGGAAGAGTCATTTGGTGAGTTTTTAGTGAAATCCAATCGCTAGAAGTATGGAATACACCAACCACTCCAATTAGGTACGAACTGCCGTTGAACTTGAATTGTCCAATTTCTCACACCTATTGATTTCGGATCGAGCCCAAAATTTGGGCAACATCATAATATGATGGGAGGAGTCATTTTGTGAGTTTTGAGTGAAATCTGTTGCGTCGATTCAACTGCACCAAAATGGATTCAGCTGCATCTTCAACTTGTGATACTCGCAAGTGCACGAGCCGTTCGGTAGTATAAGATATGTAAGTGCGAGGTCGATTCCACAGGGATTGGTGATTGAATAATCCAATTCAGTTTTCCTACACAAAACAGAATAACAAGAAAGAAAATAAATAAAACAAGAAAGAAAGAAAAGAAAATAACTCAAGTAGATAAGTTCCCAAGTTCAATTAGATTAACGGATTGATTCTAGCTAAAGTATGATTAAGCCATGGTGTTTGGTCAAAACCTTGTGTTCCTAATTCCCTAATTTGATCATTTGTTGTCTAACCTAAAATTAAGCATTAGGAACCCATTAAGCATAGAAGAACAATTTAAACAACCAAGCATGTATCTAATCCCTGTTGTCGAATGTCCATACATACTCTTCCTATTCATAGTTCAATTCGAATTAAAGCATGGTGTCTACTCTTAATTCAAACCAAGATAGCTAACATGCAAGCCTAAATGGTGATCAATCATTCAAACTAACATATTAACTTATAAGCATAATGAATAAGAACAAAAACCATAATTGAAACTTGGAAACTAATTAAACTTGAATACTTAAGAAAGAATGTACATTACAAATAAAAGTAAAGTAGAACTAAGAAAACTTGAAGGAAAATTTAGTAAACTCATTTTGTTACAACAATTGACAACTTGAAAGGAAACTAAGAGAATTTGAGGGAGAGAAGGGAAGGGAGCTCTAGAGAAGTGTTTGAGAGCTCCCCCCCTTGGGGTGTGTTTTGAAGCTTGAAGGCTTCTCTATTTATAGGGCTAAGAGGGAGGAACATCATGATGAACTCCCACACCATCCTTCATCTTTTGCTGCACCTCAAGCATCTTCACATGGGTTCAAAGGTGATCAGTTGTGGCTGCCTTTGCTGCCAACCCATGTGGTTGCCTTTTGGTTGCCAACCCATGTGGTTGCCTTTTGGTTGCTGAAAAACGAGTTTTCTGAACCAGTCTTGGTGTAGGAAGGCCAGAGGTTTCAAAACGTATCCAATGGTGCTCAAATGTGGATATGTTATACTAGACACCCATTGGAACAACTTCTATGAAGAAAGTATTCCCATCGGAGCAGTAGAAGTGTGCGTTTTGGGCCTTGCAAGTTGGCAGCCGAACAGAGACTGGAATTGACTTCATTTCATTTCTTTGCTTTACATGCATGCACATGCTTTCTCTATAATAACTCCAGCATGTACCAACTTGCTCCTTTAGAATTTCATAGCTGGAATGCCTCCCCACTTCACTCATTATGTTGGATCCAAAGTCAGTTGCAGCATGGGTGAGGCACATGGCTTAAAGGAGGAGACAAGGCTCAAAGCTGGCAGCTGCAAATCCTGCTGAGCAAGGTTGGGTGTTGGACGGGCTGAGCACTCCACAAATATCCAATTGGGCTGAAATTTGGATATGTTGTAGTAGACACCCATTGGAACAAGTTTCATGAAGATCTTCACCTCATTCGATCCCCATAGCATGCTGATCCAAGGCCAAGAAGTTGACCTACGAAATTGGGCTGGAAAGGGGTTGTAGCCAAAATGTGTTTGTCTTTAAGCTCATATTCCTCATATGCCAATCAGCCCTTAACATGCATGGATTGCATCAAATGTTATCTCTTGCTATCTTAACCTACAAAACACACAAACATAGGTAAGTGACTCAAAATAAAGAGAAACTAAGCAAAATCACTAAGTAAAGAAGGAATGCAAGTGTATGAAATTATGGACTTATCAAAATAGAAAATGAATTAAAAGCACAAGTTTAACTCAATAACATAACCAAATCATAAGATAGAAGGGTACAAAATGATATACAACTATGAACCGATCAAAATCCAATCGCTAGAAGTGTGGAATACACCAACCACTCCAATTAGGAACGAACTGCCCTTGAAATTGAATTGTCCAATTTGGAACACCTATTGATTTCGGATCGAGCCCAAAACTTGGGCGACATCATAATGTGGTGGGAGGAGTCATTTGGTGAGTTTTGAGTGAAATCCAATCGCTAGAAGTATGGAGTACACCAACCACTCCAATTAGGAACGAACTGCCGTTGAACTTGAATTGTCCAATTTGGAACACCTATTGATTTCGGATCGAGACCAAAACTTGGGCAACATCATAATATGGTGGGAGGAGTCATTTGGTGAGTTTTGAGTGAAATCCAATCGCTAGAAGTGTGGAATACACCAACCATTCCAATTAGGAACGAACTGCCCTTGAAATTGAATTGTCCAATTTGGAACACCTATTGATTTCGGATCGAGCCCAAAACTTGGGCGACATCATAATGTGATGGGAGGAGTCATTTGGTGAGTTTTGAGTGAAATCCAATCGCTAGAAGTACGGAATACACCAACCACTCCAATTAGGAACGAACTGCCGTTGAACTTGAATTGTCCAATTTCGAACACCTATTGATTTCGGATCGTGCCCAAAACTTGGGCAACATCATAATATGATGGGAGGAGTCATTTGGTGAGTTTTGAGTGAAATCCAATCGCTAGAAGTATGGAATACACCAACCACTCCAATTAGGAACGAACTGCTGTTGAACTTGAATTGTCCAATTTCTCACACCTATTGATTTCGGATCGAGCCCAAAACTTGGGCAACATCATAATATGGTGGGAGGAATCATTTGGTGAGTTTTGAGCGAAATTCAATCGCTAGAAGTTTGGAATACACCAACCACTCCAATTAGGAACGAACTGCCGTTGAACTTGAATTGTCCAATTTTCCAGACCTATTGATTTCGGATCGAGTCCCAAACTTGGGCAACATCATAATATGGTGGGAGGAGTCATTTGATGAGTTTTGAGTGAAATCCAATCGCTAGAAATAGGGAATACACAAACCACTACAATTAGGAACGAACTGCCGTTGAACTTGAATTGTCCAATTTCTCACACCTATTGATTTCGGATCGAGCCCCAAACTTGGACAACATCATAATATATTGGGAGGAGTCATTTGGTGAGTTTTGAGTGAAACCCAATCGCTAGAAGTATGGAATACACCAACCACTCCAATTAGGAACGAACTGCGTTGAACTTGAATTGTCCAATTTCTCACACCAATTGATTTCTGATCGAGCCCCAAACTTGGGCAACATCATAATATGGTGGGAAGAGTCATTTGGTGAGTTTTGAGTGAAATCCAATCGCTAGAAGTATGGAATACACCAACCACTCCAATTAGGAACGAACTGCCGTTGAACTTGAATTGTCCAATTTCTCACACCTATTGATTTCGGATCGAGCCCAAAATTTGGGCAACATCATAATATGATGGGAGGAGTCATTTGGTGAGTTTTGAGTGAAATCCAATCGCTAGAAGTGTGGAATACACCAACCACTCCAATTAGGAACGAACTGCCCTTGAAATTGAATTGTCCAATTTGGAACACCTATTGATTTCGGATCGAGCCCAAAACTTGGGGGACATCATAATGTGGTGGGAGGAGTCATTTGGTGAGTTTTGAGTGAAATCCAATCGCTAGAAGTATGGAGTACACCAACCACTCCAATTAGGAACGAACTGCCGTTGAACTTGAATTGTCCAATTTGGAACACCTATTGATTTCGGATCGAGACCAAAACTTGGGCAACATCATAATATGGTGGGAGGAGTCATTTGGTGAGTTTTGAGTGAAATCCAATCGCTAGAAGTGTGGAATACACCAACCACTCCAATTAGGAACGAACTGCCCTTGAAATTGAATTGTCCAATTTGGAACACCTATTGATTTCGGATCAAGCCCAAAACTTGGGCGACATCATAATGTGGTGGGAGGAGTCATTTGGTGAGTTTTGAGTGAAATCCAATCGCTAGAAGTACGGAATACACCAACCACTCCAATTTGGAACGAACTGGCGTTGAACTTGAATTGTCCAATTTCGAACACCTATTGATTTCGGATCGAGACCAAAACTTGGGCAACATCATAATATGGTGGGAGGAGTCATTTGGTGAGTTTTGAGTGAAATCCAATCGCTAGAAGTGTGGAATACACCAACCACTCCAATTAGGAACGAACTGCCCTTGAAATTGAATTGTCCAATTTGGAACACCTATTGATTTCGGATCGAGCCCAAAACTTGGGCGACATCATAATGTGGTGGGAGGAGTCATTTGGTGAGTTTTGAGTGAAATCCAATCGCTAGAAGTACGGAATACACCAACCACTCCAATTAGGAACGAACTGCCGTTGAACTTGAATTGTCCAATTTCGAACACCTATTGATTTCGGATCGTGCCCAAAACTTGGGCAACATCATAATATGGTGGGAGGAGTCATTTGGTGAGTTTTGAGTGAAATCCAATCGCTAGAAGTGTGGAATACACCAACCACTCCAATTAGGAACGAACTGCCCTTGAAATTGAATTGTCCAATTTGGAACACCTATTGATTTCGGGTCGAGCCCAAAACTTGGGCGACATCATAATGTGGCGATAGGAGTCATTTGGTGAGTTTTGAGTGAAGTCCAATCGCTAGAAGTACGGAATACACCAACCACTCCAATTAGGAACGAACTGCCGTTGAACTTGAATTGTCCAATTTCGAACACCTATTGATTTCGGATCGTGCCCAAAACTTGGGCAACATCATAATATGGGGGAAGGAGTCATTTGGTGAGTTTTGAGTGAAATCCAATCGCTAAAAGTATGGAATACACCAACCACTCCAATTAGGAACGAACTGCCATTGAACTTGAATTGTCCAATTTCCCACACCTATTGATTTCGGATCGAGCCCAAAACTAGGGCAACATCATAATATGGTGGGAGGAGTCATTTGGTGAGTTTTGAGTGAAACCCAATCTTTAGAAGTATGGAATACACCAACCACTCCAATTAGGAACGAACTGCCGTTGAACTTGAATTGTCCAATTTCGAACACCTATTGATTTCGGATCGTGCCCAAAACTTGGGCAACATCATAATATGGTGGGAGGAGTCATTTGGTGAGTTTTGAGTGAAATCCAATCGCTAGAAGTATGGAATACACCAACCACTCCAATTAGGAACGAACTGCCATTGAACTTGAATTGTCCAATTTGTCACACCAATTGATTTCGGACCGAGCCCCAAACTTGGGCAACATCCTAATATGGTGGGAGGAGTCATTTGGTGAGTTTTGAGTGAAATCCAATCGCTAGAAGTATGGAATATGCCAACCACTCCAATTAGGAACGAACTGCCGTTGAACTTGAATTGTCCAATTTCTCACACCTATTGATTTCGGATCGAGCCCAAAACTTGGGCAACATCATAATATGGTGGGAGGAGTCATTTGGTAAGTTTTGAGCGAAATCCAATCGCTAGAAGTATGGAATACACCAACCACTCCAATTAGGAACGAACTACCGTTGGAATTGAATTGTCCAATTTCGAACAGCTAATGATTTCGGATCGAGCCCAAAACTTGGGCAACATCATAATATTGTGGGAGGAGTCATTTGGTGAGTTTTGAGTGAAATCCAATCGCTAGAAGTATGGAATACACCAACCACTCCAATTAGGAACGAACTGCCGTTGAACTTCAATTGTCCAATTTCTCACACCTATTGATTTCGGATCGAGCCCAAAACTTGGGCAACATCATAATATGTTGGGAGGAGTCATTTGGTGAGTTTTGAGTGAAATCCAATCGCTAGAAGTATGGAATACACCAACCACTCCAATTAGGAACGAACTGCCGTTGAACTTGAATTGTCCAATTTCTCACACCTATTGATTTCGGATCGAGCCCAAAACTTGGGTAACATCATAATATGGTGGGAGGAGTCATTTGGTGAGTTTTGAGTGAAATCCAATCACTAGAAGTATGGAATACACCAACCACTCCAATTAGGAACGAACTGCCGTTGGAATTGAATTGTCCAATTTCGAACACCTAATGATTTTGGATCGAGCCCAAAACTTGGGCAACATCATAATATCGTGGGAGGAGTCATTTGGTGAGTTTTGAGTGAAATCCAATCGCTAGAAGTACGGAATACACCAACCACTCCTATTAGGAACGAACTGCCGTTGAACTTGAATTGTCCAATTTCGAACACCTATTGATTTCGGATCGTGCCCAAAACTTGGGCAACATCATAATATGGTGGGAGGAGTCATTTGGTGAGTTTTGAGTGAAATCCAATCGCTAGAAGTATGGAATACACCAACCACTCCAATTAGGAACGAACAGCCGTTGAACTTGAATTGTCCAATTTGGAACACCTATTGATTTCGGATCGAGCCCCAAACTTGGCCAACACCAGAATATATTGGGAGAAGTCATTTGGTGAATTTTGAGTGAAATCCAATCTTTAGAAGTATGGAATACACCAACCACTCCAATTAGGAACGAACTGCCGTTGAACTACAATTGTCCAATTTCTCACACCTATTGATTTCGGATCGAGCCCAAAACTTGGGCGACATCATAATATGGTGGGAGGAGTCATTTGGTGAGTTTTGAGTGAAATCCAATCACTAGAAGTATGGAATACACCAACCACTCCAATTAGGAACGAACTGCCGTTGGAATTGAATTGTCCAATTTCGAACACCTAATGATTTTGGATCGAGCCCAAAACTTGGGCAACATCATAATATCGTGGGAGGAGTCATTTGGTGAGTTTTGAGTGAAATCCAATCGCTAGAAGTACGGAATACACCAACCACTCCTATTAGGAACGAACTGCCGTTGAACTTGAATTGTCCAATTTCGAACACCTATTGATTTCGGATCGTGCCCAAAACTTGGGCAACATCATAATATGGTGGGAGGAGTCATTTGGTGAGTTTTGAGTGAAATCCAATCGCTAGAAGTATGGAATACACCAACCACTCCAATTAGGAACGAACAGCCGTTGAACTTGAATTGTCCAATTTGGAACACCTATTGATTTCGGATCGAGCCCCAAACTTGGCCAACACCAGAATATATTGGGAGAAGTCATTTGGTGAATTTTGAGTGAAATCCAATCTTTAGAAGTATGGAATACACCAACCACTCCAATTAGGAACGAACTGCCGTTGAACTACAATTGTCCAATTTCTCACACCTATTGATTTCGGATCGAGCCCAAAACTTGGGCGACAACATAATATGGTGGGAGGAGTCATTTGGTGAGTTTTGAGTGAAATCCAATAGCTAGAAGTATGGAATACACCAACCACTCCAATTAGGAACGAACTGCCGTTGAACTTGAATTGTCCAATTTCTCACACCTATTGATTTCGGATCGAGCCCAAAACTTGGGCAACAACATAATATGGTGGGAGGAGTCATTTAGTGAGTTTTAAGTGAAATCCAATCGCTAGAAGTATGGAATACACCAACCACTCCAATTAGGAACGAACTGCCGTTGAACTTGAATTGTCCAATTTGGAACACCTATTGATTTCGGATCGAGCCCCAAACTTGGGCAACATCATAATATATTGGGAGGAGTCATTTGGTGAGTTTTGAGGGAAATCCAATCTTTAGAAGTATGGAATACACCAACCACCCCAATTAGGAACGAACTGCCGTTGAACTTGAATTGTCCAATTTCTCACACCTATTGATTTCGGATCGAGCCCAAAACTTGGGCAACATTATAATATGGTGGGAGGAGTCATTTGGTGCGTTTTGAGTGAAATCCAATCGCTAGAAGTATGGAATACACCAACCACTCCAATTAGGAACGAACTGTCGTTGAACTTGAATTGTCCAATTTCGAACACCTATTGATTTCGGATCGAGCCCAAAACTTGGGCAACATCATAATATGGTGGGAGGAGTCATTTGGTGAGTTTTGAGTGAAATCCAATCGCTAGAAGTATGGAATACACCAACCACTCCAATTAGGAACGAACTGCCGTTGAACTTGAATTGTCCAATTTCTCACACCTATTGATTTCGGACCGAGCCCCAAACTTGGGCAACATCATAATATGGTGGGAGGAGTCATTTGGTGAGTTTTGAGTGAAATCCAATCGCTAGAAGTATGGAGTACACCAACCACTCCAATTAGGAACGAACTGTCGTTGAACTTGGATTGTCCAATTTCTCACACCTTTTGATTTCGGATCGAGCCCAAAACTTGGGCAACATCATAATATGGTGGGAGGAGTCATTTGGTGAGTTTTGAGTGAAATCCAATCGCTAGAAGTATGGAATACACCAACCACACCAATTAGGAACGAACTGCCGTTGAACTTCAATTGTCCAATTTCTCACACCTATTGATTTCGGATCGAGCCCAAAACTTGGGCAACGTCAGACTGTGGTGGGAGGAGTCATTTGTTGAGTTTTGAGTGAAATCCAATCGCTAGAAGTATGGAATACACCAACCACTCCAATTAGGAACGAACTGTCGTTGAACTTGAATTGTCCAATTTGGAACACCTATTGATTTCGGATCGAGTCCAAAACTTGGGCAACATCATAATATGGTGGGAGGAGTCATTTGGTGAGTTTTGAGTGAAATCCAACCGCTAGAAGTATGGAATACACCAACCACTCCAATTAGGAACGAACTGCCGTTGAACTTGAATTGTCCAATTTCTCACACCTATTGATTTCGGACCGAGCCCAAAACTTGGGCAACATCATAATATGGTGGGGGGAGTCATTTGGTGAGTTTTGAGTGAAATCCAATCGCTAGAAGTATGGAATACGCCAACCAATCCAATTAGGAACGAACTGCAGTTGAACTTGAATTGTCCAATTTGGAACACCTATTGATTTCGGATCGACCCCAAAACTTGGGCAACATCATAATATGGTGGGGGGAGTCATTTGGTGAGTTTTGAGTGAAATCCAATCGCTAGAAGTACGGAAAACTCCAACCACTCCAATTAGAAACGAACTGCCGTTGAACTTGAATTGTCCAATTTCGAACACCTATTGATTTCGGATCGAGCCCAAAACTTGGGCAACATCATAATATGGTGGGGGGAGTCATTTGGTGAGTTTTGAGTGAAATCCAATCGCTAGAAGTATGGAATACGCCAACCAATCCAATTAGGAACGAACTGCAGTTGAACTTGAATTGTCCAATTTGGGACACCTATTGATTTCGGATCGAGCCCAAAACTTGGGCAACATCATAATATGGTGGGGGGAGTCATTTGGTGAGTTTCGAGTGAAATCCAATCGCTAGAAGTATGGCAAACTCCAACCACTCTTATTAGAAACGAACTGCCGTTGAACTTGAATTGTCCAATTTCGAACACCTATTGATTTCGGATCGAGCCCAAAACCTGGGCAACATCATAATATGGTGAGAGGGGTCATTTGGTGAGTTTTGAGTGCAATCCAATCCCTAGAAGTATGGAATACACCAACCACTCCAATTAGGAACAAACTGCCGTTGAACTTGAATTGTCCAATTTCTCACACCTATTGATTTAGGAACGAGCCCAAAACTTGGGCAACATCATAATATGGTGGGAGGAGTCATTTGGTGAGTTTTGAGTGAAATCCAATCGCTAGAAGTACGGAATACACCAACCACTCCAATTAGGAACGAACTACCCTTGAAATTGAATTGTCCAATTTGGAACACCTATTGATTTCGGATCGAGCCCAAAACTTGGGCGACATCATAATGTGGTGGGAGGAGTCATTTGGTGAGTTTTGAGTGAAATCCAATCGCTAGAAGTACGGAATACACCAACCACTCCAATTAGGAACGAACTGCCGTTGAACTTGAATTGTCCAATTTGGAACACCTATTGATTTCGGATCGTGCCCAAAACTTGGGCAACATCATAATATGGT